>NC_067483.1:63076933-63354433 GCF_947179515.1 Apodemus sylvaticus
GGGACAGGCAGTGGTGGCACCCAAGAGGCAGAGGTGGATCTCTGTGAGTTGAAGGTCAACCTGGTCTACAGAGTGAGTTCCCAGACAGTCAGGGCTACACAGAGAAACCCTGTCTTGAAGAAAAAATATGTTTTGATAAATATATACTGTTCCACGAAAGCACTTCAGGGAGCACTTTGCCAGGAGCTCAGGGTAGGGGGAGATGAAGTCTAAGCATGAATATGAGCAAAGGCACACCCATCTGAGCTCGTGGAGAACCATCAACTGCACAGAAGGGGGACTGAGGTGTTCTAGTTTTCCTGTCTCTAGAAATGCCTGGCCCTAACTAAGATGCTTACAGTTCTCATCCAACCATTACTTTGGGTTAAGAGCTCTGCTAGTGCCCTGCCTGGCACCACAGACCAGGGAACACATGTGACAGAGAAGTGACAAAATCAGAAACCAGTCCCCAGAACCATGCCACTCCTGCCCCCCACTCCCTCCCTTCCCTTCCCCCACCCCTTCCCAACCCTTATCCCCTCCCCTTAACTGGGATTAGGAAGATGTGTGCTATAGCAGAGATCTTTAAGCTGCAGAGAGGAAATTCTGTCGAGTCCACAGTACAGTGCCTACTATTTAAGCATTCCGGATATAATAATTACCATTATATTACCATGCCCCCCCCCAATCTGCAAGTCTTAAGGTTTTTAAATATTTTAACATTCCTATAATACAACACACTTAAAAAAACTCCATCTGTTTTGTGGTTTTCTTATCCTGCGACCCCTTAGGCTGTAATTAAATGAATAGTGGGTACCATAACTGGCATTTTAGAATCAGGAATATCCATAACAGTGACTGGAACATGGGAGCAAGGGCCAGTCACACATCACAGGCCTACATATAGTTTTGTCTCATGGGGTTAAAGGCTAAGGTCTAAGTGAGCCCAGACCAAGGAGAAGAGAAGAAATAAGGATGTTGCCTGGAAGCTAAGGAACTAGAGGTAGCAGGTCAAGAGAGGCCTTGGATCGGAAATAGGCAAACAGGAAAACCACCCGATGAAGAAAGACATCCACCTCAAAGATAAGGACGAGAAAGGAAATGTGTACACCAACTAGGTAACTTGCCATGGGGGTGGAGAAAGGTGGTGGGGGCGGTAGAATGAATGTCAACTCTCTTCCCAGCACTGTCCCACCTCGACAGCTAGGAAAGTTGGCAAGAAGGGATCGCTGGACGAAGAAGGGGGCTGCTACAAAGCTGGCCTGGAGAAAGGCCCGGGGGAGAGCACAGGGAACAAGAAAACCCTCTCGAAGGATAGAGACAAAGGCTTGTCAGAGGAAGACGCAGGAGCAGAAGACTGAGGGGACGCGGCTTGGGAGAACTTAAACGCTATGGATTGGGGGAGGGGAGGGGCTGAGATGGGGCAAGGAAGCCGCGAGGGGAGGGGACGAGCTAGCTGGACAGTCGGCGGGACCTGCCGGTGGGCCGGGGAAGGCCTCCACTTCTCACCTTTCACGTCGTTAGCAAGCTCCTTCCACGTCGGAGCGAAGGCGATGCAGTGGCCACACCAGGAGGCGAAGAACTCCACCGCCCAGGCGCTACTGGAGCCGAGCACAGCCGGACGCACGGTGTCAGCATCCAGCAGCGTCAGCGGGTCGGAGGACGAGTAGAGCACTGAGAGCCGGGCCGCGTAAGCGCGGGGCCCCGACAGCAGCAGCGGCGGGAGCAGCAGCAGCAGCAGCAGCAGCGATGGCGGCCCCGAGTGGCGACCGCACCTCCTCATTCTAGGCGGCTGGAATGTTCACCTCGCTCAAGTTTGTGACTAGTCGGGAACCGGAGGCTGCCGCGAACCTCCAGCCTCCGCCCGCGAGGAGGAGCTACGAGGCTCCGCCCCGAGGCGGGGCCGACTCCCGGGACCGCCCCTGCGAGCGCTTGAGCGGCGGGAGCGAGGGTCCCTGGGCAGGTAGGCGCTCCCCGGTTCCCGCCCCCGATGAGCTAGACCTCCGAGCTGGGTCCAGAAAAGGGTGCCACCCGGGGCCTCAGGCCGCACTCGAGGTCGTGGCGGGGGCCGGAGCAACGTTTGGCCGCTCTCGGCCCCCGTATCCTACGGAAGCGGAGTCCGTTGGAATGGTCGTTACAGATTTACCTTGTTCCTGGAAAGTTCCAGGGGGCTCCTTCTCGCAGTTTTCACAGTGGGAATTCGAAGTAGGTGGGAGAAAAGAGCCACGAGGTAGGACATTGTGATTGTCAAGGCCCACAGGAGCCAGAAGCACGCACGCATCTAGAGTCCCACAGTCTAGGGAGCTATTGCTAAGAGGGCTTCCTACATGCGGACACGACGCCCCTCTCCCACAGCCCGCTGGGCGGGCTCCCTTGCCCTGGAGTCAAGGTTTCTTTGGCATTGACATCCCTCCACCCTTGTTGGGTTGAATCCTTCAAGTGGGACTCCCCACAGCCCAGATGCTACATTGCCCTAAGCCGTCTCATACTCCTATCCTATGTTCTTTCAAGTATCCGGATCAACTAAGCTTGTGTTCACAAGTATGAAAGTGATATGGTCACCTTTTGTACCTAGGGTCTCTTGTGAGATATCGTGAAGGGATTAGGTCATCCTCAGGATTGTCACACTGGTCTTTTGTATGTCTGGGTTAGTTAGCTTTCTCTGTGACTCCTTGGCAAGCCCTTAAGATGTGTTACTAGTTTTCTTCATCAGAAACTGAGTAATGTCTTGGTGCCAGTCATGCACCAGATATTAAGAATGAGGCGTTAAAAGACTGAGGGGTGTGGAACTCACAATGGGGATAGAAGATACTCAAGTAAATGTACATTGAACAATGACAAATATCAAGGGGATATGGTTATAATAGGAGGTGGTCAGGGGCAGGGATGGGGACATTTAATATTTGCAGGGACTGAGTCAGTAATACTGATGAAGACCACATATAGGTTTGTATACTTAAAAAACAACTGGGCATGGCGGGACATGTCTATAATCCCAGCTGCTCTGTAGGCTGGGGTGGAACATTGTGAATGCCAGGCCAGCTTGGGCTACATAGTATCTCAAAAATAAAACCAACCAAACTATTAGGTAAAATTCTTACCCTTTTATCTAGATCGTCCTGATAATCTGGAAGCCAGTTTCTTTTTTTCTGGAGTTCTTTAATTCCCCCAAGATGTCTAGTGAAATGTGTTGGCTTTGAGGGTAACTGGTTCTGCCTTCCTCTTTCCCCCCCTGTTTCCACTCTCTTGTGTTCCAAGTAAAATTGTAATAGCCTTCTTTGTATATCTGAACCTTGCACACTCTTCCTAGAAAGAAGACCTTGGGAAAGGGTCAGTTCAGGCTATGTGCCTAAGTGCTGCCTGTTGCTAGGAAGGCAGCATTTTAGGGTCCCAGGTGCTGGAAGCATAATGTTAAGTCTCTAAGGGGCAGAAGCCTTAGGTTCATGCTGTTGGTATATGGGCTGTTTGTTTTTGGTTTTTTGAGGCAGGGTCTACTATGTAGCTCTCTGTCTGGCTATCCTGGAGCTCACTACATAGACCAGGCTGGCCTTGAACTCACAGAGATACTCCTACATCTGCCTCTCAAGTGTTGGGATTAAAGGCGTGTGTTACCATCACCAACCCTGGTACATGTGGACTTCTAGCTCTGTGGAAACCAGGTAGCTGAAAGATGCGAGCTCCAAGATTGGGCATGGGGTGTTCCAATTTTAAGGAAGTTCTTATGAGGAAACACCAGAATGGCATTTGGCAGGGGACTTCATGACAGTCTACGGTAAGACCATTCCAGGAAGAGGCCCAACAGCGGGGCTTTTGCTTCCTTCAACTATTTACGTTCTCTGTGCCTCACATTTAAAACACATAAGGAAATTACATCACCAACTGGAAGGTTCATTCCTCTTTGACCCCAGGCTATTCCATGGTAGGAACTGAGTCAGTAATACTGCTGAAGACCACATAAAGGTTTGAATACTTACAAAAGAACAAACCGCTTCCTCCCTGGGATTCAGTCCCTGACCGTCTTCCGTGACCCCATGGCCATCCATCCTAGAGGCCAGTAGACCTGGGCCTCACCCTCATCTTAAGATGTCTCCTAGGAATTTTGGATTCTAGGGATTGAAAGTACTATAGTTGCTTGGTCAGGTGGCAGTAGAACGTACCTTACATGTCTCTCCTGTTAAAGGTGTATAGTTAGCTTCTCCAGAGGCCTGAGAATTAGAGACGTTGTGCGGAGACCATTGGGCCCAGTGCCTGGGAAAGACAGGGAAGAGAAATGTACAAAGATTGGCTTGTCTCCATATCTTAGAAAATCAGAAATGGAAAAGAATACAAAGGATTTGAATAAAGCATAGAGAGTTCCTTGATAGAGAAGCCAAAAAAGATTAGGACTGGGGTTTATAATGTCTGGGGTTTCCATTTTTTAATCTTGGAAGCCTTTGTTCAGTTTTGAGAGGATACAACACAGATAACAGCAGCCAAGAGGACTTAAGAGTGGTTCCTGCTCTGTGGGCTCTGGGGCTTTCTGGGAACTGTTGATCCAGGGTTAGCAGGACAGAAGAACCACAGCCCTGTGACTCAGCTGGTAGAGACACTTGCTGTCAAGTGTGCCTACCTGAGTTTGATGCCTGATTCCCACATGGAGTCAAGAGAGAACCAACTTGTATGGGTTGTCCTCTGCCCCCCCCCCCTTCACTGTGGTACCCCTGACCCCGCCAAATAAATAAATATGAATACATCACAGTTTGACCTTATTGTGCTTCTTAGGGTAAAAAAGTTACAGAAGAGGAAAGCTCTCAAATATGAGATCTGAGAGTGAATAGGGCAGGGAGGGAACCAGCGAGAATAGGAGGGGGGCTTAGAAATTCTAGGCAGGGCCCCTTTTCTCCTTCCTCTTAAATCACAGTAGAGAGGGTGAGTTGACTTAGCTGAGAATTCAGACAATGTTAGGCGTACATTGGGCCTCTGCCGTTCAAACACTACCTCTGTTAGTGGTCATTTGGTTCTCTTTGTAACTGTGAGGTTGATATGGTCCCATTTTACAGTTGAGACTAATAAGGGAGCATGTTGACTTTCCCACCTCCGAGTCATTCCATTGTGCGTGAATTAAGGAGAGGGAATTTGAGGATCTAATGAGATGGGTGGTCAGAGGAATGCAGCTTATCCACAAATACAGATAATTACGGTGAGCAACAGAGGAGTGTTTGGTAAAACTTGTCACCAGGTAACACAGCATTAGATGACTTTCTACTTACTCATCTGCTTGGAGAAGAAGTGCCAGCAACAGAAAAGGCACACGTGTTTTGTCCCTTTAAACTTGCCCCGAGTCCTCCAGATGGATTTCTGGTCTTAGTGAGTTCCTTTTCTTGTGCTAATAACACATGCTGGGTAGATTATAAGTTAAAAGAGGGTTATTTTATTTGGAGGGTTCTGAAGGCTACACCTAGTAATGGCCTTCCTGCTGGCAAAATACCACAGGAGGTGGGACACACTGCTGTGTTTCTTATTTTCCTCAGGTTTTGAGGTGTTGGGGATGTAAGGGCCTTGTGTTTGTGTGCTAACCTGCAGAGCTGCATACCCAGCCCTTGATTTTTCTAGACAGGATCTCTGCAGCTGAGGCTGTCTAGAGACCTCCTGCTTCTGCTCCTCCCCTCCCTGGGTGCTAGAGTTATACTCATCACCACACATAACTCTTCTCCCTTTACTCTCAGAATTCCGTCATGGCTCCACGGAGATAACCTTATCTAATCCCCATCGCTCCCAAAGGCCTCACATTTAATACCACAGTCAGATTGTTACCACTCGCTCTCAGTTTTTTTCTCATTGCTATGACAAAACAACTGACAACACGAGGAAGGAAGGAAAAGAAGGAAGGGTTTATTTTAGCTCACAGTTTTAGAGCAGACGGTCATGGCAAGAAGATGCGGCAGCAGAAGGGTTAAACAGAGGTCACAGTTCATCTTCAGTCAGGAAGTAAAGAGAAATGAATGTTGATACCTCCTCGTCCCCCCTTCTATTCATTCACTCATTCATTCAAGGACCCCATCCTGCTCCCCACATTAAGGATGGGTCCTCCATCCTCAGCTAAACATCTGTGGAAGTGCTTCTACATATCCCCTAGGGTTTACCTCCTAGATAACTCTAAGGCCCATCGATTTGACCATGTCAGCCATCACACTTCCTATACAGACTTACCAGAGGGACTGTTTACTACGGAGGCAGGTGCAGGTGGGGAGGGCTAACTGAGAGACCAACTGCAGCTGAGGGAGAGAGGGAGGGAGGTTCCTGAGGAAACCGAAAGAGGTCAGGAGTCCAGCCAGAGAGGCCACCTCACTGTAGCCACAGGATGCCTCTGCAGCCAGACTTAGGAGGGAGCTGGAGAGGGCAGGAAGCTCTGGGAAAGGCCAACTTCCAGAGATTCTCGAATCTTGAGATATGATCGTAGCATTATCTTTCTAGCCAGTCTTTTTCATGGCTGTTCTTTATTTTTTCCCCTTTGTGAAGTATCCATTGATTTTTTTCTCCTATAAAAATTAGGCTGTCTTATTAGTAGCACAGAAAAGTTCTGTATTTCTAAATTACTGGATGCAAGTCCTTGGTAAACTCAAAACATCTCTTGGCCAAACAGCCCATGGATTTCCTAAGGTGTATCTTCAGTTAGAAGTTTTAGAAATTTGTATGAAGTCCAATCTGTCTGGGCTGGTTTTATGGTTTGTAGTTTAGAGGTTATTTCTTCCCCATGAAAATACCAGTTGTGTTACCAGTATTCGTTGAAAAGACTTATCTTTTCAGATCTAAATTAACAGGTTGATTAAAAAAACCAATTTGTCATATATAGCTCTATTTCTAAACTCTGTGTGTGTGTGTGTGTGTGTGTGTGTGTAGGCGGTTTCCATGCCATGGCTTGTGTAGAGGTCAGAGGACACCTTTGTGGAGTTGGTTCCCTCCTTCCACCTTTACATGGGTTCTTGGGATCAAACTCAGGTCCCCAGGCTTTCCCAGCAAGTGCCTCTACCTGCTAAGCCATCGGGATGGGCCCTGGACCACTCTTCTGTCACTCTTATGACAGTGACACAACACATGGGCTTCTGGAATTGAAGTAAAATCCATATGCCATAATTCCATCCTTTTAAAGCATACAGTTCATTTTTTAGTATATTCACAATTATACAACCATAACTATCTAATTCCAGAACATTTTAATGATCCCCAGATGAACCCCATACCCTCTGTTCTAAGCCTGACAAGATTTGGTTTGAGATTGTACTATATGCATTACTTTGATTTTCTACATTTTAATTTTTTTGAGTTTATTTTTATTCAATTCTCTGAGTGTTTTTAAAAGTGTGTTTTGACTATATTTAAACACACACACCTAAAATCAGTTCACTTTTTAATGAATGTTGTTCAGGTAGTCTCAGACTCATGGGTAGGAAGCAAGAAATTCAGGATGGATGCCAAAATCTATTGTCTGAAATTCAGGGTGAGGATGAAGCAATTTCAAGATAGCTTATGCAGCAGTAAAACAGGTCAGCAGGCTGAGGAACAGATTAGGTGAAGGCTTCTAGCATGTCTGTTTTCTAGATTGACTATCTTATGTATATCCTGGCTGTTGCTTTTAGAGTTTTAGCCAGGCCCTTGATGTTAGCCATAATTTAGCCTGCTTCCAGAGTAACACGTTGATAGATATCTGGTCCAGAGCTATCAGCTGAAGCCAGTGTTGGAATAGTTCTAGAAGAAAGAGAATTTTGAGACTGATGTCAAACCTTGGGGAATCAAATCTGAGCCTCTTTGTAAGTCTGGCTGTTTCCACAGGTTAGAACTCAGGCTTCAATGCTTTCCACCAGCATCGGGGGAAAAGACAGAATTTCTTCCCTAATCCTAGTTAGAGAAATACTATGTAAAACCTCTGGCAGGCCCGGGCTGTGTCTAGCTCAGTCACTTTTAGTCAGGGACACTAGGAATATGGTTGCCTCACTTCATACATTTGTATCTACCTCCTAGCAAGCACCTGTAATTGACAACCGCAAAACCACTTGGTTCCTTAAAAGATGGACAGTTTCCCAAAGAAAAGTCAAAATTGTTACCAGTGACAAAAGATCAGGTGCTGTGTAGACCAAAGCTGATGACAGCCATCATTAGAAGGCTGCAGGGTCAATGAAAGGACAGTGCCCAGGGCAGAAGAGCCGGAGGACAGAGAGGATGACCTGAGAGTCCGCCGAGAGCTGGGGGGTGGGATTGCTTTTCATTCATTTTCAGTTCCTGCTGTGTGAGTGAGCAGGTGCTCATGTGTGCACTGCTGGGAGGAACCTAGGGTGCCCTACCCAATGTGCATGCCATTGAGGGAAGATGCCTCCAGTTCCCTTCTCTGTCTTTAAATATGAGTGTTTAGCCCTAATGCATTGTAAGGTGGTATGGTTGGGTTTATATTTATAATTTTATTATTTACTGTTTTCTTCCTCTGCTTTGCTCATTTTCTTTTTCTGCTTTCTTTTTGCATGTAAATCTTTTTTAAAATTTCATTTAAGTGAGTTATACCTCGATCTCTTTTTTCTTTTTAAATTTGAGACAGGGTCCCACTGTGTAACCCTGGCTGGCCTGAAACCCACTCTGAAGGCCAATCTGGCCTCTGCCTCCTGAGTGCTGAGGTGAAAGCATGAGATGCACGCCAGACCTACCTCTGCAGTGTTTAGGCTGCTTGCAGCACTGGTTTTTAATGTAGTGCCAGGGTAGATTAGTGATGTTTGGAAATACTCATGCCGACACTCAGGCAGCATGGTGCTAGCAGCATTTAGTGAGCAGATGTGGGGGATGCTTCCCCTCCCCACCAGGGATTATCTGTCAGAATGCCTGTTATGCTGCTCGGGAGAGGAACTAACATGCCAGTTTGCTTGTCATTAGGACTGTGCTTCTGTAAAGCCTAGAACCTTTCTGCTGGTCTGACTCCATCTGCTCCCTCACTGCCTCTCACTGGAGTTCTCAGAGTGAGTTCCAGTACAGCCAGGGCTATACAGAGAAACCCTGTCTCGAAAAAACCAAATCGAAAACAAAACAAAAAAAGAAAAAAGAAAAAAAAATAGAAGGAGCAGGGAAGGGTCATGGGATCTTCACCTGAGTATTCAGACAATCAGTTATGAGCAATTCTTCCTTAGAGGCTAATTGCATGTAGCCTCTAGGTCTCTGGGAGGGGCTAGAGTATGTATAAGAAAGGAAGGGGTTGGGGAGGGGTCTATCTAACCACAGCTGTTGGCCCTTGGGAAAGAAACCGCCCTCTCTGCTAGGTGCAGATTTCCCAGGGTGGCTGCTTTAAGGTCACCTAGGCCTGTGAGTCCTCACCCTCACTCTGTAAGTAACCTTATTACGCTCTCCGGTTCCTTTGAGAGGAACATTGGTGGAAAGGGAATTCCTGAATTCCTGAATTCTCCTTTTGGAGACTTGCTGACCAGTCTCTGCCCCATCCTTGATGCCTCTCCTCCATCGCACCCCCCCCCCCCAGGTTCAGCACTCCCTCACCCTCCCTGCATCCCAGACCTTTACTTTTTTTTTTCTTAAATTTTTTTATGTTGGTCCATCCTTAAGTTCAAGGAATACCCCTCTCCCCGTTATCTCCATTCTGTTAAGCTTATTTGATACAATGTTTAGATATGCTTTTAACTTTACTATAGCTAATATAATTTTAGTTCTAGAGCTGCTGTTTACTTTTAAGAATGATTTCAATTTTTCCTTTGTGATTCCCTGCTTTTTCACTCATGAAACCTGGTGGTGGATGTTCTTTGAGACAAGTGTTCACTATGTAGCCCAGGCTAGATTCAAAATTATCCCCACTTCAACCTCCCAAGTACTTGGGGTTTGCAAGCGTGTGCTACTGTGCCCCGTATTCTAGTTTGCTTTCTTTGGTGTTGTGATAAAACACTGCCCAAAGGCAACTTCAGAGAAGAAAGCTTTCATTTTAGTTTATATAGATTCCATTCCATCACCAAGGAAGGCTGATACGGGAGATCAGTACTGCTTACTGACTCCCTGGTTCTTGATCAGATTCCTTTCTTCTACAACCCAGTCCCACCTGGTACCTTCCATCGAGGGATGGGCTCTCCTACATCAATTAGTAGGCAAGAGCATGCCCTGCAAGCGTGCCCACCAGATAATCTGATGGACACAGCTCTTCCGTTGAAAGTCACTGGAATCTGACAAGATTACTATCGCATCTGCACACTGCCTTTTCACTCACGGTAAGCATAATTTCCCTTGTGTCATCTGAGTGCAGGGATATGTTTTGGTTCAGTTAGAAGAGGCCAGGTCCCTTGGAAAGTGATCCATTTATGCCCCACCCAGGTTTTGGCACACAAAGTGTATACAGTGATGACATGGTATGGTTAAGTGGAAGATTTTTATTGTAGATATGAGAGAAAGAACAGCCAGGGGCCTCTGGAAGAGTTCAGAGCAGAAAGAGAAAGTAGTAGACTGAACATGGCTAGCAGACTGGACCCGGCCATAAGAGAAGTAGGGATATATGAAGGAAGAATATAGGAGACAGAGAGAGGAAGGTGGCGTGGACACAGGAGAATTGGTGGACTGGGCAGCTCAGTTACCTCCCAGGCCCAGGTCCAGAGCTCTGAGCTGGCCCACCTGACATCTCCCCCACCTATGATCTGCTGGAGCATGTGAAGGGGCCGGTCCTGCAGATCCAAAGCTGCAGGATCTGCATGACACAGGGCAGCAACAGGCTCTCTGAGGAGTCCCTGTGAGGGTCCAGTAGTGATGGTGTAGCAGAAGCCAGAGGCCTCCAACAGACCAATGACTCATTGTAATGAACATTTGCAAGTAAAGAGGTGTGGGCAGGTATACTCATGTGACACTCTGACATGCCATAGCTTCCACAAGATTTTTTTGTTCTTTTGCTCATTTTTTAAAATTCTTTCTCATTTTCTTTTGTGGGGGAAGTTGCAAGGGTGAAGGGCAGTACAAAGGTTTGGGGAGATGTGATGTGAATTTCACAAAGAATCAATAAAAAAAACCAGCAGAGTTGTAAGGAGAGCGAGTGGGTAGGAGGGAAGCAGTGTGCCCGAGAAGTTTAGGGAAGGGAAGAGGCGAGAAGAGATGTGCAACAGCGATGCTTGGGATGGTGATCCTGAGGGAACCCGGAAGCCAGCAGTGCTTGGATGTGCTCCATGTGCCCAGAGGCACCGAGGTGGCCTTTTGTCCCTTTTGCATTTTGGAATTTTGGGAAAAGGAGTTATCTTTGGACCTGACAGATTAGAGCTGTTTTAAAAGTCTATTACTTGATTCCAGCACATGGGTCATTGTGTGATTGATTTCCTCTGAGAATGGTTTGTGTTTTCTGGTTCTTTGTATGACAGCTGATTTTCCCTGGCCCCATCATCTGCCTTCCTCCTGTTCCTTCTGGTTTGGGTATTTCTACTCAGGTAATTTTGGATTGTCCGGAGCCATTGTGAATCATGTGCTGTAAAGACCCTAGGTAATCTTTTTCATGTAGGATTTGTTTGTTTTGTTTTGTTTTGTTTTGTTTGTTTGTTTGACTTTGTTTTTAGCAACCAGCCAAGTTAACTTGGTAAGATATCAGCTGTAAATCTCTCCATCTGGGTGGCAGCCCCAGATCCATGCTACTACTTAAGTTAGGCTGATTTCTACCAGGCAGAGCTTATGCTCAGAGTGAGAACGTCCTGTATGATCTTTGTTTTCTGGGATTATCTCCTCATTTTCCAACAGCATTGGGTACCTTAAAATCTACCGTTCCAACCTGCAGGACAGACAACAGGGTCCCTGGACCACCTAGGAGAGGACGAGAGACAAGAGACACGAGAGACAGACATCAAGTCTGATTCTGATCAAGCGGTCAAACTTTATTGTTTTATACACCACAATATAAAGGAAAGCAAGCAGGATGTAGGGAGGGGGTATGAGGGGGCAAACTTTGTCTCCCGGGAACAGTCTCTCAGGGGGCAAGCACTGTCTCTAAACATTGTCTCTAGGAAGTAGTCTCTCAGAATTTTCTCTCAGAATCTCATGACAACTAGCTTGGACTTCAAGGAAGCTGGCAAACTAAAATGATCACGAGGAGGTGAAGTGGAAAGAGATTGTTATAGTAACCTAACTGCAGGTGAGCTCTGTTTGTTCTAACAAACATGAGCTCTATATGTGCTGACCAACTTGATATTTGCAAACCTGAAAGCTAATATTTCTCCTTCGGAAGGCAGGCTTGAGCATATAAGATGGCTGAAAGTAGGTTTTGAGATCTAAGTGAGAATGGCTCCTGGCACTACCCTGTGGCCTGTAGGCCAGAAAACAGTGCTGATTTTCTGATAGAAAATTAAAACTGAAGTCTGATAGTGCATTAGCTGCTCTGCACACGATGCCAACTACCGCAGCCTGCCTTTGAACTGACATAGAAACTGGGCATCCTATCCTGTCCTGTTTTCCTCTCCTAGTTGTTGGCCCCCTGCCCCAGAATCCTTCACTCTGCAGTGGTTGATACAGCTCTCTAGCATTGGCCCCTGGATTGCCATTGTTTTAATAAGACAAATCCCTAGGAGCACAGTGGGATGGCATCCAGCTTTAAACACTTTATATTTTGTTTTTATATAATTGAGACTCTAGCAATAATTTATCAATGAAATAATTTATCCACAATGATCTTCTTTTTCAATTTGTCTGTATTCTCTTCTGTATTTCACTGTTATTCATACCAGTTTTTAATGTTGTTATGACAATAGACATATTCTGCTCACAAATGATTATAAACAGTTGTGTGATTTTTATTTTTATTTATTTAGTTTTTTTTAAAGATTTACATTATTTATGTATATGAATAGTTTGATTATATGCATGTATGTGTATCTTGTGCATGCCTGTCAGATTCCCTGGAACTTGGTTTATGTATGGTTACCAGCCACTATGTGGTTGTTGTGAATTGAACCCAGCTCCTCAGCAAGAGCAATAAGTACTCTTAACAACTGAACCACGTTTCCACCCCCTATTTAGGTTTTCTTGAGACAGAAGTTCACTATGTGGTATAGTCTGGGATTACAGATGAGTGCCCCCATGCCTGTCTTAGGAAATGTTTAACAGCTTGCTCTTTAGCAATAGGAGTGATCTCTGTATTTGAGTACTTGTAATATTTGCCAGTGTCCCCAGTCCAAACACCTCAACCATGTCCGATTTTCCATTACTGGTATAGCATCATTGACTGCAGGCTTGTAAGAAGGCACACAACCAT
Organism: Apodemus sylvaticus; assembly: GCF_947179515.1. Lineage (NCBI taxonomy): Eukaryota > Metazoa > Chordata > Mammalia > Rodentia > Muridae > Apodemus > Apodemus sylvaticus. The sequence continues at coordinate 63,090,141 of NC_067483.1, forward strand.
GCCTTGGAAGCTGGGGTGAACTGGCTCTGGCACATGAGAGCTGTATGCAGTGGCTGTATTACAGTCTATCATATGAATGTCTAACAGTGTACTCAGTTATTGATAGGCATTGGATATCATGCTTATTTTTAGTGTTTATAGTCATAAACACATATATGTCTTTAGTGTTTATATATTATTTTCTCAAAGAAGGTCACTGATCTGAACTGCTAAAGATAATTATACTTTCCAAAAGTATTACACTAATGCATATTCTCATAACTATGTATGAAATACAAACCTTTTTCTTTTCCTGAGGCTTGTATAACAGGAATAGAAGCCTTAGCATGCTAGGTAAGCTTCTATCAAGATCTACACCGCAGGCCACAACTGTTATTTTAAAAGAATGCTAGCACCTGCTTCCAGGGATCCCTGAATATAAAGAAGAACTATTACTACTTCCTCTCTCCTCCCATTTCCTTATGAAAAGTCTTACGTAAACACTTTACACTAGAGGAAGAGGTTCTGGGCTCAATGACAATCTCCTCTTCTCCAGCTGCCACCAGGAACTTGGCACTGAATAATGTGGCAAGCCCATCAGTTGCCTCATCCCCAGCTTACCTGTGTGAGATAATGCGAGTGACACTCACAGGAGTGTCTGGGGAGGGCAGTCTCAGGACGTCTGCCTTCCCCTCCCTAGCCTTCATCCGTGTCTTCTCTCTGCTTTTCTGCATTTGGATGTCTCATTGACCTAAAGGAATTTCTGTCTGCCCCACTGTTGTTCCTCTTTTGTCTCTTGTATCCAATTTTTGGGGAGAAAATGTGGTACCTACTGTTTTCCTTCAGTCCTGAGTGATCAAGACCAGATGCTAAACTCAACTGGGTTTCATGCAGAACCGGTGTACTTCCTGTTGACTTCTGATTGTCAGGGCTTAATCACCGAATGGCCCCTGGTACCATTAAACCTGAAAAGTTATGAGTCTCGGCAAGCCAGCACTCAGTAAGGGCTTTCCCACCCTCTTCCTAGAAGTAGGTGGGCTGATAGGCACCTGAGGGGTGGAACACAGAAACAAGAACTTGTTGATGCCCGCTAGTCAGTGACCTGTGTCTCATTCACCCTGGACAAAATCCTGGAGGTCTTTGATTCCTGTTTTCCAGAGGGAAATGGCCACCTCTGTTTGAGTACGGTGAAGCTTATTTATCTAAGTGTTGTAAAGTTGTTCTTTCCCAAACCACCCACACAATAAGGCCCGACCCACCAGAAAGTAACCTTACTGCCGCTTGTAAGGTGACCCTGAAGGCAGACAGTCAGGGGTTGGGGAGGGAAGAGCAGGCAGGCCCTGTAGTCCCCCCCCCCACAAGTGGTCTTAAGACAGCTACACCAGCCACACCTAGCGACACCACCCGCAGAGAGCCCGCCTAATACAGGAGTAGTTGCCCTTGCTCTGAGAGTTGGGAGAAGCAGCTCCAGCTTATTTCCCAAGCCCTGTGAATACTGGGTGGAGGCGGATGGTACAGCCCATGACCTGGAAGGGCGTGACTTCCAGAGCAGAGGCTGCTGCTGCTGGCTGGCCAGAGGGGCCCTGCCCCTAAAATCATTCCTAGTCTTCTGAGGGAGCTCTGCCTTTCTTGATCAGGTGCTAACCTTAAGAACCATGGTTTCCCTGGGGATAGTGCTTGGCAGTTGAAGAGGCACCTTGGCTCCCACCATCCCCTTCAGTGGATGCAGGAGAAGCAATCATGGTTGAAATGATGAGGCCAAAGAAAATGAGGTCCCAGGAGATTGAGAACTGTGCACTGAGCCATGTCTATTAACCAGAACCAGATCCAGTCCCAGCCTGGAGGAGTGGAGAGACACAGCAAAAGCTGCTTCCTTCCTGAAGCTCCCTCCGCTGTTCCGTGCTGTCACGGGGCTGTGTCTCCTGCTCCAGAAGAAACCAGCTCACGCTTTTTTTCTCTTGTCATGTTTGCCTTTACACAGTGCAACAGAGCAGAAGCCATCAGACGGGAATTCCCTACCGCCACCCCCACACCAGCCCCACACTGTGCATGGTCATTCACCTGTTGTTTTCATCCAGTTTCTCCATCTCAGTAAGAACCTCTGAGTTGTACTGGCTGGCTCCCAGCCCCTGTCACTCAAGGACTCCCTGCTCCACCAGAGCAACTCTTTAAGCAAACAGACATTGCTAGAAAAGCAAAAATCCCAGCTGAACTTCTGACCTCCTCCGGGGACTGTCCCATCCTCTTCCTTCCCTTCCTGCACTGTCTTCACCGTGTCTTTGTCTACTTCCTCTCCCTACTCAAATCTGCCCTCCGACCTCTCTGAACCACTGAAACTGCTTGTCAGGGTGGTGGCAGTCTGTGCTGCCCCACGCCCTGCTCAGCCTGGTGCAGCAGCCTAGGCTAGCTACTCCTTGAACACTTTCTTTGGGGTTTTAGGAGGCGTTGCATGTATTTGGGTTGAGTCAGTAACAAGTAGCCGCAAATTGTGGCTCGCCATATCGCACACGCGTTAGCTTACACTTTCGTAGTTTGGAAAGCTACCATGGGGTCTCTGGTGGGGATGGGATCCGTTCCAGAGATCTTAGGAAAACCCATTTCTTTGGGCATTTGGGTTGTTGGAAGAACTTAGTCTTTGTGAATGTAGACCTGATGGCTTAGGCTTAAAAGTGTCAGCTGAGGGTCTTTGCCAGCACCTAGAGGCCGCGTCCACTCCTGACCTTGTCTGTCTTGCTCTTACTGCCTGGGCCGTGACTATTTTCCCCATGGACTGACAACAAATGACACACCCATCCCTGCTCTCTTCTGGTCCTCACCTAGCATCCCTGCCGGCTGGGGGGCAGAATTCTCCAGGTCTCCATCTTCAAGCCGGAGGCTGTGGACCAGTTCCTCGTGGCTCACGCTCACTTCTCTTCTTCCACCAGCGTTTCTCTCACTCCACGTGCCCTCCCTAAAAATATTTTAAGTGTTTTAAAAAAATAAATATATTTGGGTAGACTGGACTGAGATAGTCTAGCATAAACTCTCATTCCAAGACTCTTAGCCTTAACTGCCTCTTAAAAGTTCCCTTGCCTCTAAAGTGATGTACAGATGGGTTCTTCAGACTCGGGTGAGATGTTTCCTGCCCTCTGCTGGGCTGAAGCACTGTCTCCTTCTCTAGTGGTTCCTTCACAGCCTCTGCGCCTGATGTACCAGCATCCCTAGGGTAGGTCCGCAGCCTCAGCCTCCAGACCACTCTCAAATCCCTCCACCTCCTCCCCAGACAGCCCATCCAATTCTACACTTTGAAAATGCTACCACAGTGGGTGAGGAGAAGGCTCAGCAGTTAAGAGCACTGGCTGCTCTTCCAGAGGTCCTGAGTCCAATTCCCAGCAACCACATGGTGGCTCACAACCATCTGTAATGGGGTTGGATGCCCTCTTCTGGTGTGTCTGAAGACAGCGACAGTGTACTTATATACATACATAAATAAATCTTTTTTTAAAAAAAATTCCTGGAAAATACCAGCCACAAGCCAGGTCTCAGAGTGCTGTAATCTCAGCTACTTGGAAGGCTGTGGAAAAAGAATGAGAAGCTCAAGGGCAGCCTGGGCACCTTAGTGAGATCCCGCATCAAAATACAAAGGCACTTGGGCTGTGATTAGCAATGTGGTAAAGTGCTTGCCTAGCTTTGCAAGGTCCTAAGTTCAAGCCCCAATATCGAGGGAGAACACTTTCAGACCTTTGTTCCTAAACTTATAATTTTAGCTCTAACTGTACTGAGGCCAAGAGCTGCATTTCTAACGGGCTCTCCAGTGGAATAAATGACTGCCACTCTGTCTTCACATGTCCAAACCCGTAGTGTTGGCCTTACCTGGAAATGTGTTAAGAATTCAGAACTCCAGGTTCTGATCTATTCGATCAAACCTTGAACAAGATTCCCATATGGTAGACGTACTAGATTTTGTTAGGTGCTTTATCTGGTCCCTTTCTGCCTTGTGGCTTGGGCCCCATGTCACGCTCTTCTTGTTAACCACTTTCACACCACACTGGGGCTTCTGTTCATCATGTCAAGCACAGACACCTTAGGGCCTTTGGAAGACCTTCTTTTCCTGGAACATCTTTTCTTTCTTTCTTTTTTTCATTATGTCACCTCAGCAGAGAGATCCTCTCTGGCCATCCTACTGGAAGTCTTTCTCCACCTGTCCCCAGTCCCCAACATCTCCTTACTTGTCATTCTTACAGTTTATTCCATTACATTTCCCCACTCCCCTCACCTCTGTGGCTATTCCTTCATTCTCCTCCCCCACTGCCTGGAGAGGGACAGATGGAAGATGACAGGCCTTGTCTCTCTTGCCCACTTTCATTACCAGAGCTCTAGAAAATGTCTACTCAGCTAAATGCAGTGCCGCAGGTCTATAGTTCCAGCCCTTGGAAGGCTTGAGGCAGAAGCATCATGAGTTCGAGGCCAGGCTGACCCTACATAAAAAATGAGATAGAGATAGTGATAAGAAAATGCCTGTCCAGTCATTTGCTGACTTTCTAAGCTTTTCATGAGCTTTCTCTTTTTCTCTTTTTTAATATTTTTATTTTCTATATTCTTTGTTTACATTCCAAATGATTTCCCCTTTCCCAGATCCCCCCTCCCCATATGTCCCATAAACCTTCTTCTCTCCATCCCTTCTCCAATCACCTCCCTCCTTTTTCTCTTTTTCATGAGCTTTCTAAGCAGTCAGCAGTAGTGCCTCTCTTCCTTCCTCCCCTTCCTCCTCTCTCCTGTCCCCGCCCACCTTTCCCACCATTTCTGTTATTCTGCACCATGGCCTAAGGACAGACTTCTCCAAGCTTGTAGGAATAGCTCTTGCCCATCACCAGTCAGGAAATGAGTGTTTTTCAGCACTCACCCTGCCAACAACTTGAGGATGCTTGACTAAACCTAAGTAATAGTCACACTTAATTGCTGGTATTTATATAACACTTACTGTTTGCCAGGTACTGTTCTAGGTACTTTACCCATGGTGAATAAGCTCACTCATTCCTCTGTTCCTCCTGACAGTAATTATGTCAATTTTACACATGAAGAAAGCAAGACACACAGATTAATTAGCATGCTCACAGTTTCGTAATAAGGAATTGGTGACATCAACACCCTTACACTACACTAAGGAGCCCCTGCAGGCCCGAGCATCCAAAGACCGTGCTCCAGTTCTTCTCTGATGGGGCCCCCCTCAGGCTCCAGGAGGAGCCTGTGCCATTCTGTAGAACAGCCCAGTACTGTGGCTGTAGGGTCCCTAGCACAGAGACGTGAGACGGCCTGCAGAGCCTTTTCTCTTCTCAGTTCATTTTCCTCTTGGTTGGATGGTGCCATGCGTGTGGGCTCTGATGGTGGCTCCGAGGCAGCTGTGGATGAAAGGTGTGGACAGAACTTGAATCTGAAAGCTCGGTGCCCATACTGTGGGAGTTCCTGGGAGGAGCTGGCAGGAGGAGTCATGAGCTGGAGTCCGCTTTTCCACACCCTTCTTTGAGATTCAAGTTTCGAACCCAAATTTCCTTGTCATTGTGAGATTTCTGTGTCAAGGTAAAAGGATAAATGTATTTTACCGAATAGTTTGCTGACTTTAAGTACTGTATGTAGACAGAGGGTGTGTGACCCTGTTTATCTTCCTGCCCAGGGTCCCACAGGCTGGGAAGCAGAGCTAGGGCGTGGGCCTAAGTGACATGCCTGAGCCTCGCTTTGTGTTCTAGGTCCCATACTATTCCAGCAGGGGCAAGTTCTGCATAGTGGGGGTGCTTTGCTACCCTCTCGGGTAGCTCTGACATTGATTATTTCTCTGGAATCCAGTAAATCCAGGATCACTCCCATCGGAGGCCTTGTGTCCGTCAGCTGGCTACCACGGACTCCACAGAGTGGTTAAAGCATGCACCTTGGCTGCTCATCCCTGCACCCCATCTCAGTAGCTGTGTGTGTGACTTGGGCAAATTACTTACATCTCTTAACCTAGCTGTATCCTAGCTTAAGTACTAAAGGGAAAATCCGCAAACCCAATAAATGGATGATTGTTTCTTGCTATCACTATAGCCTCTAGTGTTTGCTTGGGGACAATCCCTGTCTCAGGGAAGCACAGGGCAGGCAGGATTAGGTACTGGTTTGTAGGCAGAGGTGGGCAAGAAGGGATGAAGTAGCCGTTTTTTCTGTTGGTGCTCAAAGCCAGATTCTCCTGTGCAGTCTGGGAACTTGGGTCAGGCCACTGCCCCACTGCCCTGTGGCCGCCTGCTTCCTCCCCTTTGTAATAATAATTACACCACACAGAAGACATACACAGACATGCAGAGTGTCTCAGGTTAGGTTCTTTGTGACGCTAAATATAGAGCATCCATTGACAAGAGTTTGATTCCTCACATTGAGAAATAGAGGGTGCCTTTCAACATTAGGTTGGAATTAAGCAAGATGTTACTGTAGGTGGAGCTGAAGAAAGCACCAGGGATTTCTAAAGAACTGGTTGTCATGCTGGGTGGTGGTGGCACACACACCTTTAATGCCAACACTGGAGAGGCAGAGGTAGGTAGATATCTTGAGTTTGATGCCAGCCTGGTCTCCAAAGCAAGTTCCAGGACAGCCAGGGCTACACAGAGAAACTGTCTCAAAAAAAGAAAAAAAAAGAGAAACAAACAAATTTGGTGTCAAGATTGACATTCTCTCCTGTGCTCTGGTTGGGCCACTCAGTGTTAGCATGGTAGAACTGAAGTCATGGGGCAGCCTGGGTCTAGTCAACCTCTCAGGTATAACTGTTTGTCTGTGGACTTTGTTCCCTCTTTAGACATCTAAAAGTCAGGCTTTAATAGCAATTTTTTGTGGGAAGTTTTCATAGGAATAATCCAAAGTTAGAATCTGAGCCACTATGTGGACACCGGAAAGAATTTAGGATCTAGGACATAATATGGTAGGCTTTGTGTATATGGACAGATACAATATTGTATTTCTTGGTTTGATTATGTGGATTCATATCCTCTATTACCTACTAGCTAATAATCTGGGCAAGATAATTATCCTCCTATGCCTCAATCACCTCATCTAGTAACGAGACACCTGAGAGTATCTGTTTCATGGGGTAATTGTGGGCTAAGTGAATGAACACATAAAGCACTTAGGGCTGTGACTAGCAGGGTAAATATTCATGTCACTTATCATTTTATTAGTCATCTCAGAGGAACAGGCCAGAGGCTGGGGAAAATGGTGCTACCACATAGTCATGTTTAATAGCTTCCAAGTGATCCTGACGCTGGCCTGGCCATAGGTATGTGATGAGGACACAGGCCTGCGCTTTTCAGCATGTGCTGAGGTGTTTGGCTCTTTTCTGAAGAAATGGAGAGGGATCTAGGATTGACTTCTGCAGTGGAGGGTTATTGGTGTCTTGGCTAGAATTTTTTGATTTGGGAACTGAGGTTACCCTCAAAGCAACATCAGAAAAGATGAAATATGTGCTCCAAGAGAAGTGGCCATGGCCACAGTCTGGAGGTTTCTGAGGAAGGCCTTGGCTTGGTGACTCAGAGTGATCCAGATGAGTCCAGGCTTTGTCGCTCAGGGGCTCTGAGAGTTCGGTCAAGGTCTATAACCTTCTAAACTTCAGTTTTCTCCTCCCATAAAATGGGGTTGTACTCTATAAGCATTTGTAGTAACAATTAAATATGTGATGAAGACTGAATGCTCAGCTGTCAGAGGCTAGGACTCGGTGTGAAGCCCTCAGCGTAAGTTTACCTCTTGGTAAACTTTTTTGTCGGGGAGTCTGAGAAGCAGGCCGTTTATGATATGGGACAGCATTGTCCAGGGAAGAGGATGAATGGAGACAAACAGTCCAAGCAAATATCTCTGGGAGAACCAATACCTTTCAGTTTCTAAACTTATCTCAAGTAGTCAGTGACTCTCAATGAGGCCTCATGACAGGATCCAGTAGACCTCCTGAAGCGCCTGCCTCCTGCCACTATGTAGTGACCACTATCTAGTTGCCAAAGGAATAAATTTATTTAGTGAGATTTAAAATATCCAGTGTAATTTTACCCTTTCTCCCCATCTCTGTCTCCCAGATAGGATTCCCTCAGGCTTCTCTTCACATAAGACAACCTTCTGTCCCTCCCCTTGAAGCTTTCCTAGTACCACAGGTCTCTCTAGTCTACCAATAATGTGGATCGTTGAACACCATGAGCAGTCTACCTCCAGCCTTCATGGTCTCTGTCCTTTGGTGTGCCAGCCATGTGGACACTCCAGACCACCCACATTCCTTCAGGCTCCCTCTAAAGATACCCCATCTCTGTACTTTCTGCCCACAGCATGTCACAGCACCCCATAGATGTTCTGTAAGAACATCTTAATTCACACCTGATCTGCAGTGCACTCTGCACCTAACTTCATCGTGCCTACACTCTCCTGTCCACAGCTCTCTCCAAGGTAACAGAGATCTCAAGTAGGTACTGAATATCCCCCTGGCTCTCCTTTCGTACCATAGGATAGCTAGCTTAGTCTCTTATTTCTCATGTTCATGCTCTGTGCTCACATCTCTTTACTACTGTGAAGAGATTTCACAGTATTATTCATATTTCAAGTGTCACTTCCTCAGAAAGGCCTTCCCTTACTCTCTCTATAGTGCTTTGCTTGTCTATTGTTGTCTCTTTACACCAGAATGCAAGCTCTCAGAATAGGAGCCACTTTTGTATTGAGTTCCATAGTACATAGAAGAGTTCTGGGAAAGAAATAGTTGCTACTTGCAAGATGAATGAATTAGTCAGCCGCTGGAGGGTATTACCTATTAACATAGATGCTGATTTCCCCCTCGCTCCACTGTGTGTTCTGCAAGGGCAAGAACTATCTTCCTGGGAAGTGTGAGCACCTTCTGGCTCCTTCTCTGCCGGTCACAGGCCGCAGGACAGAGGGAAGGAGGAGGGAGTACTCATAGCCTTCTGGTCATAAGAGAGCATGTGGGGGGCGTGGGCATGATGACCTGGCAAGTCAAATAATTACAGCTATGTTACACGTTTATGGAGTCACAAACTAATAATTTTGACCAGAAAGTCAGCAGCTTAGGATATAGTTACACACTTGCAGGACTTGCTGCTGTGGAAACAGAGGCCACTGCTTTGGCCTTGTGCTCTTGTTTTGCCCTGAAAGACATTCCTCCTAGGCCTTACCTTCTGCCTACAGCTTTCTGCAGTCACCAGCCACATCTGAGCCAAGGTTTGGGCCAGAGAAGGGAACCACAGGCCATCTGGACTCCAACACGCCCTGGGGTAGCTTTGGTGCTTTGAATGAATCTAGAAATTCACCCACTCTTTTTCAGATTTTCCAGTTTAGTGGACTACATACTTTAAAAATATTCCTTCCAGTATTCTGAATTTCTTTGGTGTCTGTTGTAATGGTCTTCTGTTCATTGCTGTTTCTCTTCATTTGGGTCCTCTCTGTCTTTTGGTTAGTTGGTAAAGAGTCTGCAGATCTTGTTTATTATTGTTCTTAGATTCATTGATTCTTTATATTATTTTCTTTGTTTCTATTTCATTAATTTCTGCTCTGATTTTTTATCATTTCTTTCTGTCAGTTGGATTTGAATTTTATTTTTATTTCAAACTCTTGAGTTGCATCATTAAGTCATTTGTCTGGGCTGTTTCTGTTTTGGTGTTTTGTTTTGTTTTTAACATAGGCACTTAGAAATATAAATTTCCCACATTGGATTGCTTTTGATGTGCCCCAGAGGTTTTGTTGTATGTTCATTTTCATTTAGTTCCAGGATTTTTTTTTTACTTCTTGATTTCCTCTTTGTCTCATTTATCATTTAATAATCAGTTGTTTAATCTCCACAAATTTGTGCATTTATTGGACTTTTTGTTTGCTTGTTTGTTTTTTGCTGTCAGTTTTAAGTTAGGATATTTATGGTCCATTTTTCCTGAAACTTAAGATTTGCTTTGTGTCCTACGATATAATCTGCTTTAGAGAAATTTCCATAAGTTGCTCAGTAAAATGTATATTCTTTGGTATTTGGGTGGATAGTCTGTAGATATCTGTTAAGTACATTTAATATGTGATATCATTTAATTCTGATATTTTTGTTTAATTTTTTAGATGTCCTATGTAGTGGAGAAAGCAGGGTATTAAAATCACCTAAGATTAATGGGTTGATTTTAATCTGTGTCTTTAATTTCAGTAGTATGCTTTTTCTGAAACTAGGTGCACCAGAATTTGGTGAATATGTGTTAAACATTGTAATGTCTTCTTGGTTCATTGTTCCCTTGACTGGAATGAAGTAACCTTCTTTATCTCTTCTTATTAATTTTGTTTGAAGTCTATTCTGTCAGATAATAGGCAAGCATTGCCTGCTTGCTTCTTGGTACCATTTGACTGGGATACTTTTTTCCAACCTTTCACTCTAAGGTGGCTCCTATCTTTAAAAATAAGGCAAATTTCATGTAGACAACAGCCCACCTGTGTCTTTGATTGGAGAATGGGGGCCATTAATATTTAAAGTTATTATTGAAAGTTGTGTGTTGATTGCAGTTACTCTTTCCTGTTTGTTTTCTTGATCATCCTTTGTGTTTTGGTAATTACAGCTTCGTGTGCTTTCTTTTGACAGTCTCTTGACTGTACTTACTGGTCTGCTGGAAATGGATCCTTTTAACTTGTTGGTATTGTGGGAAGTTTTTCTTTCTGCTTCAACCGCAGTGACAGTGTTTCTGGGTACAGTTGTGTAGGTTGGCATTTGTGGTCTTTTAGAACTTGGAGAACATTGCTTCAGGCTCCTTGGCTGAGTTTCCACTGAGAAATTCATCTGCCATTCCAGTGGGTTTTCTTTTATATATGAAATTTCTTTCTCTTTAAACTTTGAATACTCTTTCTTTGTTCTGTATATTTAGTATTTTAGTTATGGTAGTTTGTGAAGAGTTTCTTTTTTGGTCTTGTCTACTTTGTATTCTGTATATTTCTTGTATCTGTCTTTCCTTGGTTTGGGGACATTTTCTCCTATGATCTTGTTGAAGATCTGGACTGTGTGATTGACCTGGGATCTCTCTCCTCTGATCTCTCTCATCTGATCTCTCATCTCTATCTTCTACTTGGTCCATTCTATGTGTGATGCTCCTTTTGGGTTTTCTAGTTGGGTTATTGAGTTTTCAGTTCATATTCACCACAGCGTGAGTTCTCGCCAGTGTTTCTCTTTCTTTGTTGAATTTGGTTTTTAAATCCTGGATTGTCTTTGTCATTTCCTCCAGTCTTGTGTTTGTGTCTTCTTGTATACCACTTAAGTATTTATTCTCTTTAAATACATTCTCTTTGATTAAGCTGTTTTTCTTTGTGTCTCCTTTGAGCTCCTCAAATTCTTTGATGAAGTTTATGATTGACCTTTTAAATTCTGTGTCCTGAATATCTCATTGAGGACTATTGGACTGGCGTATAGGGTGGGGTACTGTCTTGAACTTTCCTAGTGTCTGTATTTTATGATGAGACCTGGGCATATGGACTTTTGTTTGTTCTGTATCTGACATGGATGGACATGGTAACCTACGACAGAGCCCAGAATATGGGAGCTGGGCTGGACTGAAGCTTGATACGGCCTGGGTGGCATGAATCTGGTAAAGACAGGGAGTTGGGCTAGCCTACAGGATGGGTGTCTAGGTCATAGCCTGGGAGTTGTGGTGGGCATGGGCAGAGCTAGTCAAATTAAGCTGGAGTACTGGCTGTGGGACCAGGGCTAGATCTAGCAGTAGAGGAAGGTTTGTGGAGGAGGAGGTCAGGTAGATTCACCAAGCTGAGCCCTAGTACAAGATGTGTGGGACTGTACTAGACAGAGTGGATGTGGTGCCCAGGAGGGATGAAGTCAGATGGCAGCCTCCACCCTAGTTTTTGAGAGAAGGCTTCTTGCTGAACTTGAAGCTCCCTGTTTAGACTAGACTGACTAGCCAATGAGTCACTGGGATCTGCCCGTCTTGTCTACTCCATCCCTAGTGCTAAGATTATAAGGGATGCCTGACTTTTACATGGGTACTGAGGATCTGAATTCAGAATTCGGGTCTGCCCAGCAAGCACTTTAGCCACCTCTTTTACAGATTACATATGACGGTTTTATTATTATTATTATTATTATTATTATTATTATTATTATTATTTGTTTTGTTTTGTTTCCGAGATAGGATTTCTCTGTATGGCCTGGTGGCCTGGAACTCACTCTGTAGACTAGGCTGCTCTGGAATTTACTCAAGGTTTTTTTTTTTTTTTTTTTAAGTGATCCTTTTTTTCTGGAAGAGGATCCAGTAGCAGCTATGTTTCTTTGTAAACTTCCTCATGTCACGCCATGTCTTTCTTCTGAGGACATTCTGTTTTACTACAGTTTACTTCTTTTCCCTCTTCCTGGCACAGGTTGTGAACTTGGCTGGGTCTCCGCTCAGTGCTCAGACTTAGCTCAGTGCTTGTTGTGAGTTGGCTCACTCACTTGTGTCCTTTTTGGTGATTAAGAGTCCTAATGATCTGACACTCTCTGGTTTAATTTCTTGAAAGAATCAGTTGTTCCCTCCTAATTGTCAGTGGTCTGGATCAAGACCCCATGCTTCTAAACTGTGAGTCATGTAACTAAACATAAGAGTTGCAAACATTTTGACAACAGTAAAAGGTTTATGAATCCACAATAGCCAAAATATTAGTTCATAGGTGAATACAAATTAAATCTGATGTGTTTCCAACATGCCCCATGCTGCATTGTGCCACATCCCCTGTGGTTCTGAGCGCATGAAAGGGCCGCTCTGCCTTGCACGTGCTGTTACACCACGATACCAGGGAACACTGCTTGAGACAGGCTGTCTCAGATGCGCGACTATTGCCTATTATGGATGGAAGTGTTACACATTTATAAAACCTCTGTCCTTATAGAAGCAGTGTTCCTAATCTTTCCAGGGCCCAATCCCTCCATCGCCCTTTAGACATCTAGTCGCTCATCCAGGTTCACAGGAAGATTCCCAGTGTCCTGTTTTTCTGTCTTTAAGATAGACAAGTTATAGAAGAAAAGACTTCTAGTTTGCACCTTTCAGTGTATAAGTATTGTTTGAGTTAGAGTTTTACTGCTGTGAACAGACACTATGACCAAGGCAAGTCTTATAAGGACAACATTTAATTGGGGCTGGCTTACAGATTCAGAGGTTCAGTCCATTATCATCAAGGCAGGAGCGTGGTAGCATCCAGGAGGAGCTGAGAGTTCTGTCTTTACTCACAGGCAGACAGGAGAAGACTAGCTTCCAGGTAGGTAGGACTAGGGCATTAAAGCCCACACCCTCAGTGACATACCTACTCCAACAAGAACACACCTCCTAATTGTGCCACTCCCAAGGATATACAAACCATCACAAGTATCAAGAATTTCTCCGGATTGTTTTAGAATGCTTGATTTAAAGAAATTGCTGAAGCGGTAGTTCAGTGGTTGCCCTCCAGAGGATGCAGGCTCCTTTCCCAGCCTCCAGCGGAAGCTTACAACCCTTTGTTAATTCCTTCCTGGGGATCTGATGTCTCATGCACAAGGCATGCATGTGCTACACAGAAATATGTAGGAAAATATCCATACATATAAAATAATAAAACAAATTAAAACTTATTTGAGTTGCTGACTTGAGTTTCACTTAAAAAAAAAAAAAAAGCAAAAAGGTGTTGCCAGTAGAAAAAAGTTTAAGAAGCCTGGACTTCTTCCAAATGCCCCTCAGCTCCTCGACTCCATCCTCATGGGGAGGGCAAGCGTGGTCAGCTTCCTGCCCATGCACGGGAATATTAGAATGTGTCTTGGACCGATAAAATGCCTTTTAAAGGTCCCACAGCGGATGTTGGGCTAATCTCATGAGGGTATATCTCTTTCTTCTTAAGGTCAGTGGAACGCCATGTTCTGCTTATACGGGTGTCAGTGGCTCCAAGCATGTCTCCAGCTTTCTGCTGGAGTAGGGCCAAGGAGAAACTCTTCTACTGCAACCCTAGTAGGACACTGCAGCCATATTGCTCACACTAGCTGCAGAATGGCCCTGCTGGCCCTGGAGGACCATGGCATTGCAAAGGGCCCTCTATCTAGTGCATGGTCTCTTCTCTGCTTAAATGAACGCTGTGCTACTTTAAGCATCCCGTCCTCCTCCCTCCCTGCCCTTTTCGCCCCATGTGTTGTCTGACTTGGATGACTATGATAATGTATTGGTCTTTTCCTTGGCAGGTACCATTAATCACTCGTATTAATGTCTATGATAAAGAGCTGTTAGGGAGGAAGCAGGGTCAGTGTGGGATGCTTAGAGGATGAAGGTGTTTGCTGTGTATGTCCATCCGACCAGGAACACTGGAAGGTGAGAACTGATTCCACAAAGCTGTCCTCTGACTACCAAATTCACACAGTGGCATGTGTGCCCCTCCCCTACACCATACCCTCACATGATAAAAAACAGATTTTTAAAAAGTGGAACTGAGCCAGGCAGTGATGACACACACTTTTAATCTCAGCACTTGGGAGGCAGAGGCAGGTAGATTTCTGAGTTCCAGGCCAGCCTGGTCTACAGAGTGAGTTCCAGGACAGCCAGGGATACACAGAGAAACCCTATTTTGAAAAAACAAAACAAAACAAAAGATTGTGGAACTGAAGGGGTGAGAGAGTTGACCCTACAGTTAAGAGTGCTTGCCGCTCCTGCAAAGGACTGGAGTTGGTTCCCAGCATCCAGGTGTGTGTGTGTGTGTCTATCTATCTATATATCTATCTATATCTATATCTATATCTATATCTATATCTAATCTATATCTATATCTATATCTATCTATGTGTGTGTGTGTGTGTGTGTGTGTGTGTATAGATATGGTATATATATATAGTATATAGTGTGTGTATATATAGTATAGCATAGAACTACAAGTAATTCCAGACCACAGAACAAAAGTTAACCTTTCATGTAAAATAGACCAAATCATGAGAACAAATTCCCCTTTCAAACAAAACAATACACACATACACACACACACAAAACAAAAAATAAAAAAAAACAAAAATTAGAAACTAATCAGTGAAGTCCTAGATACAACACAACTGTATGACACTGCCAGCATGCCCTGGACATACAACATGGCAAAGTAGGCTGTACCAAGCAGGTCGTGGCCATTTTTTTCAGGGGAAACTTCTTCAAGTGACAATCACAATGGACTACTGGTCATAGGTGCCTCACCACAGTGGACACAAAATGGAAATGTAAGCCCACCACTCTATGTTATGCAGACCCAGAGATGCCATCATGGCTTCAAAAATGCCTTTAGTCAAATGCTCAGATACAAAAAGAAAAAAAAAATTCCAATCTGAGCAAGACACCACAGTCATGGTCCAAACAACAAGCACAGTTAATGGGATCTTGTCACAAAATGGATCTTCTGCAGTTTGTCCCAGATAAGTGTCGTGGTGAGATGAAAAGATTAGAGAATAAAATAAGTATACAGGCACATTGCAAACCCTGCTAACAAAAGCCATCTGAACATTAGACACTGTCCCATACTTGGGACAAAAATCACTAGGTTAAAGACGTTGGATAAGCCAGAACTTGCAGGGGGATGGCAAGCAGGCTGAAGTCCTATGCTGCCCTGTGGAATCCTATTGCAGGATATTTGATCATACTGTAAACCCTGAGATTGTGTTTTTACTGGAAAAAAACCACAAAAACCCAAACTGTTTCTAGTTGTGGTGTGGCTCAGCCCTAAGCACACACCTTTAATCCCTCTGGTTGGAATATAAACACATCTTTAGTATACACCCTTAGTTACAAACAATAAAGGTAAAGTTAGTTTGTGGAAGGAAGCACCCATGTCTGAAAGAGATGTCTAATTGAGTGGCAGACAAAGTGGTGAATCAGAGAAAGATTTGACAGGATAGGATACACCCCCCACCCCTCAGGAGAACAGAGAGGAAAGAGGCAACATAAAAGGGAGCAGCACAGCGGGAGACAGGAAAGAGGCAGCTTTGCCAGGAGACTTTTACAGAGACAGGTTGAAGAGAGAACAAGCTAGACACGGGTAAAGACAGCCTGAGCCAGAGAATGAGAAGGAGCCAGAGGATTAGAACAGATTGTCAGAGTCAGAGGCCAACCAGAGCAATCCAGTCAGAGGTGATAAATTATTCTCTACTGATGAAATGAGGCAATTCAAGCCAGATCAAAATATACAAAGGTGTGTTTATTGGGAAGCAGCTCTTGGGCAGGTTCACTGGTCCCAAGGAATCCAGTCAGGAAAGTCGCTGTGGGGATGGAGAGAGAAAACGCAGAGAGGGAGAGAGAGAGAAGAGGGAGACTAAAATATCTGGGTTATGGATTATATAGGGGCTTCTCAGAGAGAGGAGGCCCAGCCTCTGGGCTGGAAAGTTCAGGGTAGAGGGTGAGATTTGCCAGCCATAACCTTGTAACAGGTAGGGACTAAGGGATGCTAGCAGAATCTGGAGGCCAGGTCCACTTTGATATGTTAAATATGTACCTCAGCCCCTTGTCCTGGGTTTGAAACCCAACAAGAGGCTGAGAAGCCAAATTGAGTCAGTCAGCTTGGAGAGTTTTGAGCCAGAACAGCTGAGTTGACCAGCCAACCAGAGTATAGAGAGCTAGGAAGGGTGAGCTTATTCCGCTCTAGGTCTCAGAGGCTGGAAATACTGTACACCTAGGTAAGTGTGTACAGAGGCTAGAAGCTTCCAGGACTAGGCCCAGGTTAGCAAACAGAGGCAGTAAGCCTCAGAGATGAAATTCCATCAGGCGGATAAGTTATTCTTCAGACTCCCGATCACCGACCAACCTACTACTCTCTTCAACATTTTTCTTCACAGTTGGGATCAGGTCTTCTCATCCCATACCCGTGGCAATTCTGTTTTCAGGACCTTCCTGTCATGGGACCTCATGGGGTGGCAGAAAGTTGGATGTGTGCCTGGTGACATTCTAGGATATACCAAGTTCAGTCAAGGTACGAATTCCTCTCTCATTTGTTTGGAATCAAAAGGTTTGGGTCCAGCACCAGAGGCTCTAAGGAAGTGGTAGACATGAGTGTCTCCTGGGAAGCTCATGTAGGGCTGTGGGAACCTCTCACCTATTGTGGTTAACACCCTGGTAGGAACTAGACAGCTGAAGGAAGGATTTGTCATTCCAGAAGTCCTACTCATCCCACACTCCCACTGTAAGGCTCTGTCTCTACACAATGACTTGGAATTTCCCTGAACTAGTCAAAGTAGTGATGGACAGCAGCCTCCTCCTCGGGTGCCGCTGGCAGAGCAGGGTAGCATTCATGCTGACACCAGTGCGCATTAATTTGAGGAAGGACAAGATAGAGCTGGAAAAGATGTCTGCTCCGGTGGGATGATCAGCTGGACACCTAAGAGTGCTTCAAAAACTAAAAAAATAATAGTAAATTTGGCTTATTCCTTAAATCCCAGCAATTGGGAGGCAGAGGCGGATGAATCTCTGCATGCAGTCCAGGACAGCTAGGGATCCACAGAGAAACCCTGCGTCAAAACCAAACCAACCAACCAAACCCTGGCTTCTCCCACACGTACCTTACTTAGATGAAGCTTGCTCTCCAGGGAGGATCTCATCCTCTTCATCTGGTTTTCCTGATAGGTGGTCTCAAAATGAGAGGGAGGCCCTGGCCCCAAGCTGCATCACCCATAGGAGGTTAATCAAGCCCTATCAGGCCAGCTGTCCTCCGCATTTAGAGTGTTGTGGTCTGTGCTGTGCTGGCTCTTTCAGTGAGGGCTAGACTTTAGTCACATGCAGTCCCCCTACCTGAGGGGATCACACTAGGAACAGGCCTTGGACCCAAATGCCTATGCTAGGGGACTAGCTCCCTGCTGTAGACTCAGTGGTACTTTGCTTAGGCTCTGGTGTCTGTCTCTCAGCATGCCCCCAGATCTTTGTCTTCCACTGTAATGGGGAGAGATGAAGAGAAAGTCTCCCTAGGGCAGCCTGAGCAGGGTGCTGGCAGTTGGCCTCCCTCATCTGAGCTAGCTGCATGGACCAGATCTGCTCGTCATGGAGTTGGGGTGGCTGAGAAATTGCAGGGGATGGATCGAGAACTCAGCTTCTCCTCTGGCTGTAAGAGAACAGTGTCACTTAAGCCTGGTGTGTTCTGTTTATTTTGGGTGACCTTGAATCAGACACTGGCAGGCACTTATCTGCCTACTGATCTCAGCCACACAGCCCAGCCACCTGTGAAAAGAAACATAATCTACCTTGCCCACTTTTCTGAGCAACTAGCTAGCACGTGATTTCCGAACTCTCTGGAGTTCCTTTCTGTGGACGCGTCACCATTCTTGGCATCGATGCCAATGCTCTCATGTCCTGATTCAAAGATACAACAGCTCAGCCTTTCCCCCCAACCAGCATGTCCTTGTCACCAGCCACATTATCTGGCACATAGTAGGTATGCAGACCTTGTTGTTAGTGAGCGGAATGGTATCTGTTACCATGTGGGCCTATGGTTTTCTGAGGATTCCTTCCTGAGGCAAGGGACCATATTAAAGATACAGCAGACTTTGCCGTCAGGAAGGTTGATGGTCAGTGAGAGGAAGGCGGGTCCTTCCGCCTTCCCGAGGGCCACATAATCCACTGTTGGGACTCTTTGATTCTTCTCTCTGCATCTGACTCCATTCCCACCAAGCTCTTATTTCCAGACCCACATTATACCCTCCACACCCAGTCCTCCTTGTGGCCCGCTGCATTATGTGTGCCTTTATGTGCTATTTTGCAAGACAGGTCATGTGGGAGAAATGGCATTCACCATGAGTTGGAGGAATGTTCAAGACAAACATAAAAGCCAGATATGCTGGCATGTTTGAATCCTATCTAAAGAGGAAGCTCAAATAAGAGGGTTGTATGTGTTCAAAGTCTGAGGTCAGCTTGACTTGACTACATAGTGAGATCCTATGTCAAAAAACAATCAAGTTAAGATTTATATCAAGGAACTCTCTCCTGACTCAAACCCACCATTTTAACACATTCTCTCCCTGAGCATGCTTCTTTTACAGCCTTTGACAGCTTCATACTCACTGGTTTTCAAAAAAGTGGTTTTTTTGATGCTCTTTCATTAGACTGTAAGCTCCACAAGGCCAGGGACCACGCCCATCTCCTCTGCTGTCTCCCAGCACTGAGCACAATGCTAAGAACACGTGATACTCGCTGATTATTGGAGGAATTAATGGGCTGTTAAGAGACCAGGGTGCTTAGCCTCCAGTGCTGGGGACCTATGCAGGGTCCACAGTCTTACACCAGCTCCCCTTACTCTAAGAACAGTGCCTGAACCAAAACAAGAAATCAAAAACAATTCAATTTCAGGAGAACTCTTTTTTTTCTAAACTTAGCTCATGAGTAGACAAATTAACACTGTACTTGGAATTAATTTATAAATCAATTTATTTACAGATTTCATCTTAAAGTACATTTTAGTTAACAAATCTATTTACATGGGTATACATGGGACTTCATCCCAGTTATTTTACAGAGCATACTTACAAACCACACCCTAGGTCTTCTGTGCAGACTTCTAAGAGCTGCATGGGGTGACTATTGGCTGAAAATGGCCTGATGACCAGGCTATTTACACACACACAGTAAACGGGTTTATTCTTTATGTCTGCACAGTACAGTACACACAAGGAGGCTGAGCCCCCTAGAGAATGCTTTGCAATGTGTAGCCAAGAAGGCTTTGCAAAGTCCTGAAGGAAAAGCTTTTAAACATAGCTTAAAATGACAGTACCTCCTTTACACCAGTTTACATTTTTCTTCACATTTTTATAATACAAAGATTTTATTGAATTGCTGCACAACCAGTTTAAGATGATTTGTAAACATGTAAATTCCTACAATTTGCATTAAACGGCATTGTAGTTTCTATCTCTTGCTCTTTGAATTAATGTTTTATTCACTAGTATTCTTAAGGTAGTAAAAGGAAGATGTAAGTTTGAATTTCTTGCAGAAAAGTTATGAGTCTCTAATGCTGTGCTACAGAAATTCTTTTGCAAGTACACACTTTATTCAAGTATTGCAAAAAGCTAAGGCCACTTTTTTTCAAGACAAGAAAGTGAACAAAATTGTTTTTATCAATAGGCCACAACACTCTTATGAGCAATGCAATCTCTTTTGAAAGATAATTTCTCAGAGACCTGTAGTCACAGAAGGAAGTCACCTTCCTTATAAACTACTTTTGAGCTCTTTCCACTTTTCCCTAGAATAAAAATTCCTGTTTAAACCTGAAGAGGGAATCGATACCCTGTACTAGTTTAACCCAGAGTTAACTGCCCTGGAAGCACAAATTGTTTGGACTCAGAAGTAAATCTGAAGCCTACATGGTGGCTTGCTACTAGATTCTGACGGTGCTACACTAAAAGGTATTACTGCGGATGCGAAGACCATTTAGAGGAACCAATGCAGAAAGACGGGAGGAGGCAGGGAGCGGGAGGGGGGCAAAGATTAGGAAGAGGGCATATTTAGCTTCTTGGTTATGAGGCAGAGCTTCATTAAAAAGACCCCAGTATGGAACGAGTGAGTAGCTGGGAAGCCACATCCATCATCCCTGACCCTAACAATAAACCCATCGCAGTTGATCCAAATAGTTAAAATAGGAAGAAACCCGGTAACTCTAGAGTCTTTAGCTTTTGCTACCAAACTGGAGATATGATTGCTAGCAAAGGAAGAGACTGGTCTATTCCTGCCTTGCATCTGGAATGCAGGATCTTGGCTAGTGAAGACAGCTGGAGGAGGTTAGGATGGCCACTGCCGCGGTCCCGGTGCTGTCCAGACTGCTGAGCCCATGGACTTATATCAGTATGTTCTTCCTTTTCTGGCATGATAATGTAGAGAGTAAAAGATACACTTTTTTTTATTAAAAATTAACCTCAGGTCCAAATAATGAAGATATGGAAAACAACCTATATTCCTGTTATAATTTGATTTTCATTTATAAAAAACTTATAGCAGCTGTAAAGTTCAGTATCATAAAGACAATATGATCCTACACACAGTCAAGGGATGGACACAGATGTTTCCTGTCTTCTAGAGAACATGAACTGAAGAGAACTATCTTTGCTTTCATCGGCCACATGAAAACTATTTCCACACTACTGGTTAAGAACCTGCTCATTATGGCTACAAACGACAGCTCAACAGCAAAAGCACAGAAGAGATGCTGATGAGACACCCACCTGAGCATTCAGGAGACCCAACTGGAACATTTCAGTGCTTTCTTATTGTCAAGAGCTAGCACACCAGTCACTGTGCAAAATGCAAATATCCAATGATGGTTTCAGCAAATGTTGTGTAATGACAGAATGAAATGCAAGAGGAGTGACGTGTGCAGAGTGAGACATCTGAGATGCAATGGCAAGTTGGGAAGGAAGATGCAGAAAAGAACAAACGTGCATACTTAAGGGTTACGCTGTCTTTGGATTTCCTAATGTGGTTTGAAGCCATAATGTCCACGGTGTCTGTAAGTGTGAACCCAGCGGATGTCTTACCACGCTGCTCTAGCTGGGGCTGTTAAGGTTAAGGCATTTACACACACGCCTCAGATCATCCACATTCTCTGGGATTAGGAAGGACAGGACTGATGAGAAACCAGTCAAGAAGGCAGGTGCTAAGGGCCCAGGAGAGCACCACGTGCTCGAATGTAGCAGCTGGAGTCTGGAGATGTTCCTCAGATACAGGTAATAGTTGTAAGAGGCAATGCTGCAAGAAAGGCAGGATTAACCTTTAGTCTTTCAAGTCATCTCCCGCTCCTGCGGGCACGGGTGACGCTGGAAATGCCTGTTGTCTTTTTGATGAATTGAACTGACTTCTTCGGTGTGTGTACAGATTTGTTAAAACTGCAGCTTTCCTAAACTGTAGAAGCTTCGAGACGGAGGTTTACAATTATGAGAATCTTTTACTTCTCAATAGGGACACATATTTTCTTTCAACTTTAATAATTTATCTTAAATTAAATTAAAAATATTCCAGAGAGCAAAACCAGCACTCAGACTCCAGACAGCATCTTCTTGTCTTTGGTGCACCCACTCATTTCCTTAATCATTCAAGTAACAGCATCTGACTTCTTCGGGAGACATAGGAATTCAACGTTTGAAGGCCAAAATGAGTTCTTTCTACCTTTGCCATGCCTGAGATGGTCCTGAGTGTCTACGATTCCGAGAGCAGCTGGCAGAGGTTAGGACAGATGAGAGAGCAGGGCTGGGACCCGGCCGAGGAACAGCCCACCGCAGCAGCCCCGCAGCCTTGTCTTCGCTGGGACATTTGGTTCTGCCCAGAAGGAAAATTCAGCCCAGTGCAGTGGGTTCTAGCTTTTAGGTGGTGCCCAAAGCAAAGCTCCCACTTATTTCTGACATCCACTTGGTGCTGCTTAACTTCAAGAATGGAAGAAAATGGTCTTCAAGAAAAAATAAACTCCAGAATGTGAAAAAGGCAGACAATCTTGAGTTTGCCTATTTTAGAAGTGGTTATAGGTTTAATACTGTTCAGAGACTAGATGTCCATTTATGAATTTCACTGTATAGACCAGAATTATGTTTTGAAAGTTAAAAGATGCATTTATGTACCTCTCTTTTCTGATGAGACTCAAGTCTCATGAGGAGACTCAAGCCTTGTCTAAGCTCAGAGGTCGGTCTGGTGTTCTCAGCCCTCATCTGAGACCTAGTAGGTATGGGTGCTAATGAGGTGATACCATGTCTCAACATTAGAGTATAGCCCTGCCCACGGGAAAGAACCACGTAATCCAGTGGACAGTCTGTAAAGGCAAAGGCTGTAATACCAGATATACCACATTGTCCCATGAACTCCAAACCAGCAGTCCATAAGAACAGGTTCAAGGTCCAGAAGCATTCTTGCTATGGTGGAGATGGGGTGTATATCAGGAGGCAGAAAGGCCCAGGACTCATGTTAGCACTCAGTGTTCGATTTATTTGCAAGATGTCACACAAGTAGCATTCTCCCCTGCTTTTCACTGATCTGATTGAGAACATCAATAGTATCTTTGATCAAGGTCTCAAAGATGCCATCAGCCAGCTGCATCTTCACACACAACTCATCCTCATCATAGTTAACCCACTGCGCCTCCTCCTCATGGAGCTCCTGGACCTGGACATTAGAAGGCAATACGTTAGCAAACCTGTCACACAAGAGCTAGGAACTCACACCTCCCATGTTATACATAGTTCCGTCCACAATATATCCTAAAGAAATGATGTCAACACACCTTTAAAATTGGCATCTAAACTAAAAATAGCTCCATTTCAACATTATGGGATTCTAGCACTGTGTATTTACTAAAGATGGACTGACTATAATCCAGCGTCTGTGTTAACATGAGTGAGTGCATACAAGATCTTACAGAAAAGAGAACCAGCGAGTTTAGATGGACATTGCAAAGGAAAACTCTACTCAGCCAACAAATGTAGCATATCATTCTAGAGTATTTGAACTAAATGAAAGCCGGCCATGGTGCTGCATCCCACCTGTGACTCGCACGTGGGAGGCTGAAGCAGAACTGCAGGTTCATGGTCAGCAAAGACCACACAGGCTGCCTCTCAAGACAAAATATTTTTACAAGTGCAACACTGCTCAAGTTTACTTTAAAATTATTGTTACAACTACTTTCTTGCATTTTTGGAATTCCTAGGTAAATGAAAACTAATCAAGTTATGCCTCCACACTTATTGTCTAACTTTCCTTGCTATCATTTTAAACAACTATACTCCAAGACAACATGGGCCTTCCTACAATCGCAGCAGGAAGTAACTGGGAAGGAGAGCAGGAGGAAGGAGCCCTGAGTTCCAGATTCCTCAAAACTAGCTGCAGTTATAGGATCGTTAACTACAAGTCTAATGATAGAAAAACCAAGGGAAAGTTCCTGGTTGTCCTGACTTTGGTGTCATCTTGGGAGAGGCAGAGTAGGTGAAGTGCAGAACTAGCTAGTCCTCCCCCTCCCTTCTGAAGCAGCGACTTGACTCGCAGGTGCCTGGAGGCAGAGAAGGGAGAGCAACACTGTCATGTGTTTCATGCACACACACCTCTGTGTGGCTCCTGACACATTATTCTTTCTCTTGGGAGGAAGGCTCACAGGTCTTATAAATATCTGTTCACCAGTCTGCAGCTGTGGATGCTCTATTGAGGGTTCTATAATCAAGTAAACTTGAGGGAACACCTCAGTGAATACAATGAACAGCATACTAAAAAGAGTCCATCCTCAAACTAGTTTAACCCAGGTTCCTGTGTTTACTAGGCCACAGAATCACATTTAATATATGAGAAATGGATCTACCCTAACAAAGAAATGATAAACGCCAACCCAATGCTGTGTGTATTGGGGAAGAACCTTGCTTAGGTCTGCATAAGAAACTTCACATTCTCAGTTTAAGTTACACACTTCCCCTTTCTGTAAAGAAGGTCTCAGTCTGTAATATGAAACTTGTTAAATATTTGTCAAAAACACAATTTTAGAGACTTCTGTTTTATGGAATGTTTTATGCTTACAAAAGAAATAGCTCGTGACAGTATCTGTCATCTCTCCAGTGTAGTGTGGATTCTCTCTCAAATAAAAGTCAAGGTTTTAATGACTGCAGAAGCACTGTTCCTTAAGACCTTGCCAACAGTAACTCTTGCTTCTTTCCCAGAGGGCGGCAGACTGTGGGGCTGAGTGGCCCAGTAATACAGCACCTGCTTAGCAGGCCACACAGCCCCAGATTCAGGCCCCAGCACCACAGGTCCAGAATCATTTCTGTCTTAGAACCAACACACTTCTTTTTTTTTTTTTTTTGTCTGACTCTCAGATCAAAGCCTACCATGGTGCTACAGCTATAGATCTGCCATTTATTTCCTTCTAGTTTTCAGAGTCTACTATATACCCTCCAGATGTGTGTCTTTGTGTAAAGTATGTAAACAAATCCATTAGATTAGAAATAAAAGTCTGTCAGTAACTCCCCACATGCACAAACTGGGTAGCTGTAGACTAGTCAGGAATATGCATGTGCATGCACACACACTGTAAGACCTCTGAATATGCAGTGATCAAAAATCAAACATGTAATGGCTCAGAGGGGTTTCTGGTATTACATGTGTTACATCACTGTATGGTCTCAGTTCAGAACATACAACATGCTGTGAGACATTATGCCTGCTATGCTATCAAAAGGTGCCCAAACACCTCAGTTTAGATTGAGACTATTGATTGTTATGAATTAGTATTTTCTGATCTTATAGAAAACAGGATAATGGGAAACAGAACTTTAGTGTTTTCGATTGTTAACTCCTCAGCATGTAAGTATCAAACTAGTTAGTAACTCTTTGGACTATATTATATTTGATTTTAAAAAGTGCTATTTGAGTTGACTTGAGTTTCATATTTTAAAAAATCATTAAATGAATTTTGGCTTTAAATTAGAACAGAATTTCCAACAATTTCTGAGATGGTTCAAAATATACTTCATTTTGCACTATGGGTTTATGCAATAGAGCTCTTAGTATTGACAGCTATGAAATCAAAGTGTCAATCAACTCTGAGAAATGTTGATGATGCTGTGTCTCTTGGTATAAGCTGTCAGCCAAGGTTTATTCTTTATGTGGACTACACAAGCACATGTACCTCACTGGCATGCAATGTGTTTTAGTTGATGTTAAATCTATGGCTACACACCAAGGAAATGCTAGAAGATCTTTGACTCATTATCAGTAAGTGTGTGGTTCGTATGCCTGTATACTTGAGACTGTATGAAGATTTCTCAGACAACGCGGGGGAAGGTACGAAAGGGAAAAAGTTTAGGACCATGGCAGGGAAATGCGAAGAGAATGTGGCAGTGTCTTCATGACATCCTTATGAACAAGCTGGCAAACAGGTCATCTGCTGTCTGAGCAAAGCACAACTCTCCTGGAAGGACTTTGACCTCCGACCTGTTCGAGCCTTTGTGCCTTCATTCTGCTCTAGTCCCCCTTCCACCATAAACTGTACTCTGTGCACCTGATTGTCGCTAAGCTGTGAGCTCTAAGAACTTTTTGTAATTCTCCAGTGCTTAGCACAGTGTAAAGAGAAGGTGCTTAATCAATATCTGGACAGGCAAGTCAGGGCAGGGACTCAGAAAGCAGCAGTTCCAAAAATGGCCTTGGAAGGGGTGCTGGTTTCTCTTCTCCTCCCAAATGAGCACTCCTGATTGTAGGAGCTGGGAACTGAAGTCCAAGCCTTTAATCCCTTGTGGTGAACAGCTTTGGGTTGGATCTCTAGGTTTTCATGACAGCAATGAGCTTTATCTCTATCCTCTACTGACGGCTCACTCCTAAATGATTTTAGGGTTATTCCTTCATAGTTGGGGAATGTTACTGCAAAAATTGAAATCTACCTCTAGGTGGAGACACCTCAGCACTCCTCATTCAGCTGGACAGGTCAAGGGCCTGGCTAAGGGAGCATCCCAAGGAAGGCAGATGGTGTTCTTTTCCTTCCTACAGTCCCTAGCCACTAGCCCAGTCCCTCTCGGCTGCCATGAAGTTTGGCTGCATCTGCCTGCCTGTCTAGTCCTGGAGCTGACCTCTGTGCAGGCTTATCTCAAACAGCATGGTTTTCCCGTGTCTCTTCTCCATACATATCCCCTGAGCAACTGTGAGAGTTACAGATTGCCTGGGCTGGGGCTGGGAGCGGGGTGGAGTTCAAATTCTAGTAAACTGTCATCAAGCTTTTAAAAAAGTCAGGGGGAGGGTAGTGCTGGGGAGATGGCTTAACGGGCAAGCATGAGGCTCTGAATTGGGTCAGTAGTAAGCAGGGCCCAGCTGCACACCTGTAACTCAGTTAAGCAGAGTTAAAGACAGGTGAGCCTCAGGTGTGCTGGCTAGCCAGTACAGTCAATCAGTGAATGAGCTCTAGGTTCAATTCAATGAGACACTTTCAAAAAGCAAGGTCGGTAGCAGTGATGGAAGACACGGATAAACAGACAAACTGGCATGTGCATAAATGAGAATACACCACAGTCTTAAAAAGGAAATCCTAGTATTTGTATAAAAAAATGAATCTAGAGGAATTAGACTAGTGAAATAGGCCTAACAGACAAAAATATGGCCTTATTTATTATATGTGATCTTATTTCTGCATCACAGATATAGAAGGAATGAACTGGTGTTGGTCAAAGGGCACATGTCCAACTAGAGGAGTAAGTTTTGAGATATATTTACTGCACAATAGGATGGCTAGAGTAAAGAATATAATGTACTTTACATTTCAAGTATTGAAGTAAAATCTAAGTGTCTGACCATAAAAAATAGCTACCCAAGGCAAGAGATGTTATTAATTATCTTTATGAATTCATAGCACACTGCAAACACTGATCAAACGTTAGCTGTTTCCTTAGAGGCCAACCCCCAGTGTGTGGATTCCATAGTCCATCCACTCTGGGATACTGTGCTCCTCTCTTCCTATAAGCATCACCTTTTCTCTACCTTGCCTGCTAGCTTCTGAATAATGACAGGGTCTCAGGACTGCTCAGGTCAACGAGCACCTCAGAACTCTACACTCAGCTGCTGAGGGCTGGGCTGTAACTCTGAGTGCCCTAGGCCTGGGTCTAATCACTGTCAGCAGCAGCAACAAAAGGTGAGAGTTGAAATAGTTTAGGTGAAGACCAAGAAACTGAAAACCAGCTGTTAACAGAACCCTGAAATGTGTACTTGAGGATTAGGGCAGCTAACTCAGACTGAAGGAGAGACACAGAGACAACGGTCTTATGTTACTGCCTATTATTTTTTTATACCTTTGAAACATTTTTATAAGTAAACGTGGAAGATTTAGAAAAACAGACAAGAATGGGCTTTAAAAAGGAATGAAATTATAGCTAAATTAATTCTTGGTGAAGATTTTCAAAAATTGGTAACAGGTAAGGCAAGACACTCCTTCTCCCATGTGACTGTCACGATTATAGTGACAAAACTGTAGACTCTGCACGCGTTCAATAGCACTTCTCTTCTGCAAACTAGTCCTAAGGAAATTACAGAAAAATGTGCAGGAATTACAAAATGTTTACTACAGCAGAGGGTCAAAAATAGAGTGGTCAAAAGTAATATAAACTAGCCTTTGACTAAGGCAGCTGCCTTCCAGTACTCCCCAAAATGACAAGCACAGAGGGTGCAGGAGTAGTTGTTGCTTTGGACATATCCTCACAAGGTTTACAAGAAGGGTGGTAGAGATATCAAGAGAATGGGCACTGTTCAATGCGAGTGCCGCAGGAAGGTTACTGTGCAGAAGCAGGAGAGCAGATGCCGCTGGCAATGCTGTTGTAAACAAGCAGATTAGGGTCCACACTCTCGCCAAGAGAATTAATGTGCACACTGAGAGCATATTGCGCACTCTAAGAGCTGAGACGGCTTCCTGAAATGGGTGAGAGAAACTGACCAGAGAAAAGGACACCTGGGCTCAGCTGAACCCCACCCATCTCGGCCACAGAAGCACACTTTCCTGAGAAGGAATCAGGGAGCCCGGCCAGTGCACACAACAGAGAGAAGGGCAGACTTCCAATAAGTGTGTGGGCATAGGAAGGAGGCCATGTGACTGAAACAGCCAGCTGCATTTTCTCACACAAAACAGCCTTCCAAACGGAGCTATAGTCTGTTAGGAAACTCTCTCTACAAAGACTTAAAATCTACTCACATTGAAATACTGAGTTATTTTGGTGGTAATATTTTTTGATTAATCAGAACTTTCTAAATTTTCTAAGATAAGCAATGAGTATAATAAAAATTTAAATTTCAAAATTCTTATTTTTGAGCCTTTCTTCTGTACTAAATAATTTGCTGTTTATATCTTCCTATAAAATGTAAAACCACGAGTTTCTATAAACCCTAGATTGTCCAATAGTAAGAGACAAGTTTAATTATATTTCTGTTATTAGTTAGTTCAGGAAATTAATACTAGCATTTCATCATACACTAAGAATAAAAAATCCCAGCCGGGCGATTGGTGGCACACGTCTTTAATCCCAGCCCTTGGGAGGCAGAGGCAGGTGGATTTCTGAGTTCGAGGCCAGCCTGGTCTATAAAGTTCCTGAGTTCCAGGACAGCCAGGGCTACACAGAGAAACCCTGTCTCAAAAAAAAAAAATAAATAAATATGATTAGCAAAAAGGACATTCATATATTTTTCTTATTTATTTCTTAAATTCTTTTTTTTTTTCCTGACAGATGTGTGGTACACATCTTTAATCCCAGTATGCAGGAAGCAAAGGCAGGTAGATCTCTGTGGGTTTAAGGCCAGAGTTTCAGGTTAGCATGAGCCACATAGCCTGTCTCTAAAATAAAATGTAAAGAGTTAAGTAGAAAACTTTTCTTTGAGAGAAGGTCTGATTCAGGTTGGTCCTGAGCTCTCAATCTTCATCTTTTAGCCTCTGGAGTACTGGGATTACAGGCATGCACCACTATGTCTGGAAATCTCTTCAATTCTTATAACAGACATAATCTTAAATTTCAAATGAATTATCTTATTTGTTTAATATTTGAGGATTTTCTGGTACCATATTGAGAATGCCTCTGTTTAAATGGCTCTGTGTGGCACTGGATATAAGCCTCTGATGTCAGAACACAGCACCTTCATTTTGTTCTGTTTCATAAAGAGTTTCAGATCAGTCTCTTTATTATTCACATCTTAGATAATTTGTTTACTACTTCTGATTATTGCTTTGGGGATAGCTCTAAATTGCTGCCTTCCCTTCCACTATCAGGATGCTATCTTCATAACCTTTGATGCCAAAGCCTTACTAGCAAGAAGTCATGCACAGCACGTGTTTATCGCTGAACTCGTATCCTACCTATGCTTACTTCTTTCACACATACTTAAAATACTTATCTAAGACATCTTGCTTAACAGTCTCCAGTAGCTGTCTTCCACTATTATCCCCGTTAGCTGTCTCTCCCTCTACTTTCATTTCAAGCATTCCTCCATGATTTCTTAAAGTTATAAATTTAAAAGTAACCTTGCAGTTCCGCCCCCCCCCTTAAAGTCCTTGCTTCAAAAATAAAGTCATCCAGAATAGACAACACATGGTTGTAACACAGGCCATGCCTGTGATTCCAGCTCTTAGAAGGCTGGGGAAGGATAACTGAGCTACACAGTAAGACCCTGTCTCAAAAACAAACCAAAACACCAAAAGAACAATAGCACCTACAATTATGCACTGTACTTAATAATGATAATAAGTAGCTATTACTGGCTTATGTATATCTTAGCCTATAGTTTTTATAATTAGCATCTACTCCTACTTATAAATAAAAGTTGACTGGAAAATACTATGCTATATTAGTCCAGAGCAGCTTCATCCATCTTATATTTGCCCTGGACTCAGATTGTATTCACATAACAATTTTGTTTCTATAGAACATATAAAAGTAAAATCAATGGTATATCTTTAAAGAAAAATCACTTCAGAGTTGAGTCTTTAAAAGAAACACTGCTATTTTAAGAATAAACACTTTACTTATGTGTTATTGTGTGCACATATGATGCCCCATCAAGTGACCATGCCAAATAGCAGACCTGCACCTTCTACCTTTGTATGAATACTGTTCTAAGGATACATTTTGAGAGTGTATCCCTGCTAAGCAACACACATGCCTGAAAATAAATATATATTTAATTCTCTTAATAATTCAATTGGGTAGGTAGTTATCACATTCATTTTGCAAACAGAGAGAGGAGCCCTAACAGGGTCTACACCCTTGGCAGGGAAGGTACAGCCAGCCGGGTTCCGGGACTCACACCACTCTGTTACCTCACTACCTTCATCTAGGTTCACTCATGGTTTGGCCTGCCAAGTTTTCCACAAATGTCTGCTGGCTAAGTTAAAAATACTTGTTAAAGAGAAGAAAAGAAAGCCATTCCTCCAACTGAGGAGAGGAAATGCAGCAGCTGAAGGTGTGGCGTTCCGATCTCATGCATTCCGGGTTAAGTACATGCATGCTTCCTGTGAGAATCTCTCTACACTCTGAATTAGGGTAATGCGAGCACTGACCAGGATGTGATCTACTCGGTCTCTCTTCTTCCGTCCAAACTTCATCATTTTCTGCCAATCTGTTTTGTGGTTTGGCTCCTTCTTTAGACTAAACAGTTTGAGGACTTCAGCTGTTATGAAGTGCTGTTGAAATGAGAGGGGTAAGTAAACGTCGAGCATACACAGCCTCACAGTCCATGTTTACAACCTCATAGAAGAACAGAGTTTAATTCCTCTTACAGTATGGAGGGAAAAGCATCCCAAACACTCAGATTGTATTCACATAACAATTTTGTTTTTATAGAATATATAAAAGTAAAACCAATGGTATATATCTTTAAAGAAAAATCACTTCAGAGTTGAGTCTTTAAAAGAAACACTGCTAGTTTACGAATAAACGCTTTACTTATGTGTTATTGTGTGCACATAGAAGCATACTCTCACAGGAGGCCAGGAGAGGAGGGGGCTGGATTCCTTGGGGCTGGAGGTCCAGTCTGTTGTGAGCCATCCAACATGGATGGATGCTGGGACCTGAGCTTGGGGCTTTTGTAAGATAGGACACATGCTTAACTGCTCAGCTGTCTCTCCAGCACGTCACTGCCAACTTTAAAGCAGGACAACTGGTAAGGAAAACGTACCATGTATCTCTAACCTGGAAATGTCGCAGGGGCAGTCAGGAGCAAGACCGCACTAGAAGAACCCACGCCTCCGTCCCAAACATTACAGGAAACTCCCGAAGGCATTTCAAGAAGAGAGGCATGGCAAGGCTCTGCTGCTTTGTTTTGGTTTTTGAGACAGAATGTTATTACTCTGTGGCCCAGGCTGGCCTCAAATTCATTGTAATCCTCCTGTCTCAGCCTGGATATGCTGAGATTATAGGCATGTGCCACTGCATCTGTACGATGGGAATTTAAGTATTAACAATATCTAATCAACCATCCTTAAAAATCCATTTTAAGTTAAACATATTAAAAACTTAATAAGCCGGGCGGTGGTGGCGCACGCCTGTAATCCCAGCACTCTGGGAGGCAGAAGCAGGCGGATTTCTGAGTTCGAGGCCAGCCTGGTCTACAGAGTGAGTTCCAGGACAGCCAGGGCTACACAGAGAAACCCTGTCTCGAAAAAACCAAATCCCAAAAAAAAAAAAAACAAAAACAAAAAAAACTTAATATTAAAGTGAGTATGCAGTATGTAGTCTGTGCTTCATGTATGTGCATGCGATGTGCATATTATGTGTCTTGTCATATTTTAGCTTATGTTATTACAATTATTTTTTATTACTTGTGAAGGTATTTCAATAAACAGTGATCTCAGTGGAGGAGCAAGATACATTTATAAATCAGAATCATTGGACAAGATTCTCAAACTGCTGATGTGAGCCCCAAATTCTACTACGCTCTCTGTAGACAGGCACATGATGGACTCAGGAGGTGTATTAACTTGGATGAGTGGAAGGTATGAACCGTGCCGTGTAATCTGAAAGATCTGTGAAGATCAGATGTCAGTACTTCTAGTTCTGTGGCCGCATGGGCTTCATCATCCACCTGTCTCCCACTAACTGTACGACTGGAGCGGGGAGGTAGGAAACACAAGGAGGGCTGGTTGTGGCCCAACAGCACTTGATTTGTAAAGGCTATGGCTAGATACGGCCTGTGGCCCATAGTTTGCAAACCTCTGACCACACATAACATAGCTTCTAGATAAATTGGTGTTTGTAAGCATAAAATCTTTTTAGAAGACTTTTTAGGATTAAACTTGAAAAACTCAATTCCTAAACTTCATTGTTCAAGACTAACCCAGGAATCGACAGTATTAACAACTGCACACTTGAGAGCAAATTTCAGGCTCCTTCCTCAGCAGCTCTATTTTAAGTATCCCAGAATATTTTTATGTACACACATTAACTCTGAGAAGCACTGCTCTGAAAAGGAAACTTCTGTAGCCAGGCTCAAGGATGTTATCTTAGTACCTGGGAGTCTCACAGACAAAAGACTATGAGTTCAAGGTCAGCATAGGCCCTATCTCAACACACAACAACAAAAACAATAACAAAACTTGCTGACAGAAGAAAACAGATGAACAAATGGGGTAGACTACACCAGGATGCATGTAAGACCTGACTGTCCAGGAGTCAATACTCCGATTCACGGTAACCTCGATTACTGTTGACTCCGTGAACCCATGGTATATATAGACAAATGCCCACTTCTGTGTCATTAATAGAGCTGTATAAATAAATAGGAAACCAAAGGAGATAATGAGAGTTTGCAGCTTACCTTGATTTCATCAAGGTTATTTGGATTTTTCACACGTCGGAAATAACTAGAATTGATTCTACATGGCTTCATCCAGACAGGCTGATTCAAGTTGGGATCCTCAGCAAATATTTCCTCAAAAATCTCTTTTGTTAAATCAAAAACCGCCTTAACAAAGAGAAAAGAAAATAAAGGGGAAAAAAAAAGAAAAAGAAACAACAACAGTTAGATAGCTGGGACTCCAACTGACAGACAATGGGTAAGAACTGAAGAACAATGGTATTTTTGTTACCTGTTTGTAGACTCTTCTACTTGTGCTTCCTAGGTCTAGCCCTTTACTGGCACAGCCAAGGAACGTGGTAGGAACACTGAGACCATGAAGGTCCTGACCTAGCTCTCTCCATTTCCAAAGCTCCTCTGCTGCATTGTGTACAAGGCTTTCCACTTCTTCTGCCGTATGGGGAACTGCCAATAATGTCTCACATGGCTTCTGCGGCGCTCGCTTAGGTTCTGCCATTAGAGGTACGATTGTTTCTTCTGCTTTATTCTTTTGGATCTTGTGAGAAGAGCTCAAACCAAAATCTTCATCAAACCAGTCTTGATCATCTAATGCACTCAGGAACTCTCGGCTGATCTCAAGTTCAGCGAGTCTCTTAGCTAGCTCTTCCTGCCCACTGGCACCAAACACTGGGCTCTCCTGTAGAAAGAAACATTCAAATAAAGGACCATTTAGTGACTTCACCTTGCCTAACAGCTTTTGAAAGAAAAAGCACACCTATTACTTATGTGTTTTAATATCTCTGTAAGAAATGTAAAATTACAATATAGTGGTCAATAATGAATAAGAAAAACTTATCTTCTTTCCCCTCTTCTGTTTATATAAACCTAGTCATTAAATTTTATAATAAAATATTCATTAGTTTGTTTTTTCCTTTTACCATTTTATTTCTGAGGGACTATCACTAGGATTATGACATGGGAAATGAAAATTCTTACCTTTGGTGATTATTTGGGTCAAGTTAATC
The DNA here is from genome assembly GCF_947179515.1 of Apodemus sylvaticus. Lineage (NCBI taxonomy): Eukaryota > Metazoa > Chordata > Mammalia > Rodentia > Muridae > Apodemus > Apodemus sylvaticus. The sequence goes on from NC_067483.1 coordinate 63,124,363, forward strand.
AAAATCATTACTTTCCTTAGTTATCCATGGGTAACCTAAACAAGCTCAAGTCTGAGTCTATGTCATAGAGGGTATATTTCAATTTTATCAGAATCATCAGCAGGACTGCTAATCTCTGTAGGGTACCATAACTGAATAGATAGGTGAAAGAGACCTGGGTTGAGAAACCCTGGGAAGTTCCAAGAGTGTGGAAGGAGACAGAACGTGTGGACGGCATACAGGGCCATCAATAGAGTAGTTTAAAAGAAGTTTCAGTTCCCACAACCTGACAGTGTTCATGACAACCCTATGGTGACTACTCATGACATAACAGAGGGCAATTATACTTCAGACAGAAAACCAGCTGCAAACTGCCTGAAAACAGTAGCTGATAAGCAGCAGGCTGGGGAAATGTCCACCCCAAACACAACTAGTGTACACTACAAAGGAAGGTAATCAGACTGTCTCTAGATAAATACTCACAGGTCTGGGACACATATCTGGAGAAGAAATCTCTTCTTTTTCATCTTCCAATTCAGACCTTAAAAAGCAACTTGGAACACTGGGTGATTGTTCTTCAATATTTTGAGGTGGGTCTTCGGGTGGTACTTTCTTTTGGTCAAGGAACTCCTGATTGCTAAGCTGGATTTTCTCATTTCTAGCCTTTTTGACTTCTTGTAGTTGACTAACTGTGTCTTTGACAAAGACTTGTAGTAAACTGTCTGTTAGTAAGCTGACTGTCTCTAGCTGCTGCTGTGACTTTTTTTCTTCACTTACTGATGACTTCAGCTGAGCTTCTAATTGGTTTTTTTCTCTTGTTAAAAGATCCAGAAGAGGGGTAGAAGGCTTTTCTGAAACTTGAGAATAAAAGTTCTCTTCCTTCTCTGCCAGCTGCTGTTGCTTCGATTCTTCAGAAAGCGTGTTGTCTGAAGTAGTAGCACCTGCAGCAGCGGGGACACTTTCCGTGGCACCACAAACAAGGGCTTTGTTCTCCTTACAAGAAATCAGAGGACCTGCTGAAGACTGTTGGTGATCCTGGACTTCTAGGACCTCAGAAGTGTCTGCTTCTATGTTAAGGCTTCTATCTTTATCCACTGAGGCATCTGTATTATGCATACTAGGTAGTGATTTCTCACAAAAATATTCAGCTATATTGTTTTCTCTGTCTTTTAGACATTTTATATCTTTCTGCTCTTGATTATAGGGTTGGTACTGTTCATCTGAGTAAGATTCTTCATCTTCATTTATGTCTATATAGTCATCAAAGTTGTCTAGAAGGTGAGATATTTTTTGAGGAGGAGCAAAAATGCCATGCTTGTCTTTGCACACAAAATACACAATGCCATCATATGTTCCATTGTTGTTTCCTTCAGGCTTATCCAGTTCTACTCCAGCCCAGAATCCTTTAGCAAAGTCAGTCTCACCTTTGAACCGCAGAGTACCCGGCTGTACGTTACCAATCAGCACCCTATCCCCAATGTGGAAATCTAACAGCTCCTCCGTGGCAGAGACTGCAGCCAGGGGGAGGGGTTCAGGCCCTGCCTGCTCGTGCCCCACGTCACTCCGCTCCTCACTTTTCATTAGCTCGGTCGGGGACCTGAGCTCCAGCAGTCTCTCAGAGTGGACACCACTGTGAACAGAGAGGCTTTTCCCACTGAGGCACTCGCTGATCTCCTCATCACTTCCAGACCCCATGGTTCTGCTTCTAGAGCTCCTTGTGAGATGTGACTTGTCTCTGTGAGACTGAGAGTCTTTCCTGAGTGACGGTAATGACACCTCAGAGTCATCTTTACTAATCTCGTCAGCAGAAATCCCTTTCTTGAAAGAAGACACTTCAAAATCTTCAGAGTAGGATGACTCTTTAGGAATAGAAAGGCGTCCTGACAGTGTGGAATCCCCATTCTCTCTGTATTCTTGCTCAGGGATGCCTCCTGCTGACTGGATGTCTTGACTGCTGTCATTTGTACTTCGATTGGACTGATTTTCTTTCAATACTTCATCTTTTTCATGAAACACTTCCATGGCTGGTTTAACTAAGTCTTGCTGCACATTTGCAAAGTCTGAGGGAAGCTCTTTATTTGACAGGGTTTCAGAGGTCAGGTCTAGTTTCAGCAGGACTTCAGATCCCCCCGACTGCTTACAACAGGCATCTTCCCCCTCACTCCTCTCCAGTTTCATGGAATCTATTTCTTGTATTTCTGATTTCTGACTAGAATCTTCAGCCTTAGCCTCTGACACATCATAAATCCGATCAGATGCATTTAATTCCCTCATAGGAGATAATGAGGGTGCGCTTTCGAGAGAATCTCTAGACTCTGTCTGCGTTTTTCTAGATGATAGAACTGAAGACGAGGCTTGCAAATGTTCTATCCGGCCATCCAACTCAAGCCCTCTCTTCGCATGTGCAGATAGTGACCTTTCTGATATGGCCCTCTCAGAGCAGGATAATGAAGAATCTTAAAGAAAAAAACCATAAAATTATATAATCACAATCTTTCAGTTCTGAGACCCCAAAATTTAAATAAGAGCCAACTCTCAGTTAAGAAAGCTCTGGTCAATAAATATGACTTGCTCTGCTTATCATATAAGGTTATTTTTTATTTTTTAAAAGAAAACTATTACAAATAAATAGAATGTTAAAATTTTTTAAGTTTGGAATAATTTAAAAAGTAACAGGGTCTAAGTTTATGACAGCATTATTTAACATGCTTGTTGGGAACATGACCATAGGGAAGCTGGCTCTGTAAAGAACGTTATGTCTTCAGGTCTAAGAACAGGGTGGGGATATACTGCTATTATTCTTAAAAATAAGTTTTTGGTGTCTTAGAGAGATGGCTTAATGGCTAGGAGGATTTGCTATTCTAGTAGAGAGCCCAGGTTCATTTCCCAGTATTTCCCATGGCAACTCACAAGCATCTGTAACTTCAGTTCCAGGGGACCTGATGCCCTCTCCTCAGGCATGAGACATTTATGTGGTGCACAGGCATACATGTAGGTAAAACACCCATACATATACAATAAAATAATTTTAAATGTAATGAATTTTTCTGGAGACCCTAAGTTCTCTAATGTGTGTGTGTGAAAGAGAGAGAAAGAGGAGGAAGAGAAGAAAATGAATGAATGAAAATATGAGATTATTTCTAGAAAATTTATGACTTTAAGGGCTAAAGTAGAAAACTAGAATAAAGTGTGATATAATAAGCTAACGACTCAGGAATCAGGTTTGTTTTCAAATCTCCACCTCTCCATTAATGGCAGGGAAGCAGCTTTCATTTGCCTCAGTTTAGTCTCTTCACATGATTACATTTTGCTTTCAGTAATCATTTTCTAGTAATTGTTATCTTTGAGTTAAATTTTTAAAAAGCTACATACAATTATTTATCATATTATATAACAGATAAACAATTGATCAGGGAGGAATTTAGAGATGTTAATAGTATTAGCTACTTGATTTCATGCCTCCCTTCTTATCGGAAATGTGGGACAGTAAAACGCGGCTTAAAAAGAACTGAGTACTGGAACAAAAGTTCCTAGCAGACGCTGTCCTTGGGATTCTAAGGTAAAGAGGTGACTTGAGCCCAAGAGTCTCTCTTCAGAGTAAACAACAATCCAGACTGTCAGAGAACAGAACAGAGCAAGATGAAGTGTGTGTAACTTAACATTCTACACAGTTGAGGAAACAGACTCTTCTCAATTAAAAAGCTGTGTGTGTGTGTGTGTGTGTGTGTGTGTGTGTGTGTGCTACATGGGTGCCTGTAGAGTCCAGAAGAGAGAGTTGTACCCCTGGAGCTAGAGTTAACAGGCAGTTGTAACCAGTCTGAAATAAGTGCTAGGAACCTAACTTGGAAAAACATTACATGCTCTGAAGTGCTCAGCCATTTCTGCAGCCTCAGAAATTCACATTTGTAGAGGCAGAATTCTGCAAGTCTTAAACCATGTCTATACAACCTGGTTCTTTCAGGAACATACCAACATGTTCAGCAATGGATGCCAAGGACCCTCTGGAACGCTCTGACTCTGTTACAGATTTCCAAGTTTTTGCTGTTTCAGATCTGAAGTGGAAAAAGTAATAAGTAAGATGAAATATAACGCAGATACTGCATGACTGACAATAGTATGCAGGTGTCCTTAAAGCAGTCTCCCCCTCCCTACAGCAGGTACGTCACAACAGCGGCCTGTTTCTGACTCTTGCCATCCTCTGTGGTTGAACACAAGGAGACCAGTAGAGACCATTAGGTGTCAGAGAGCTTACCTTGTCTTTTCAGCTACAAATTCATCTACATTTCTAACCACTCGAAACTTCCTTTCCTGCTACCCTCTCAAGACAAAAAACAGCTTTTATTCCTTGTTTTATACGTATGCCTCATGCATTAAAATTAAAACAAAAAAGCACACGCATTCTCTCTCCCTCTGTCTGTCTGTCTGACTCTCCCCCTTCCCAGCCCCTCCTTGTTCACCACCTTCCTTTCCTACAACTGGCCACGCTGTTTGGTTTCTGCCTTTTGCTTGTAATAAGATGGTGCTATTTAGTTTTATTTACTACTTGCAACCCTATTCTCTACAAATGCATGCTTTTCCAGCTTTATCTACCCTTCAGACCTATGTGTATCTAGTATTTTCAGAATCTCTTTCCTTGACACTCACACACCCCTATCTGTATGAATCATAACTTCTCAAAATTAACATTTAAAACCAAAATCCTAAGCTTCCCACAAAAACCTCTTTGCTTTTAGGGTAATGAAAGCCTAGCTCAATTGACTAAGAAATAGAGGAGCCCTCGATCTCCTGTTTCCCATCCAGCACTTTAATTAGACAATACCAATTCTTAGAAATATCTTCTATTTTCATTACTGTTGTTTGTTTATGCCTATTTCTTCTAATCTTTCCTTAATATAAGTTGGCAAGATCTCTGAATACAAGAATCTTGTGAAGCTGGCGATGAACGCAGGGCTGCGCATGAACTGAACGTCCTGACATGTGCTGGTGAGCAGCAGCCCGCTAACTGCTGGCTCACAACAGTGCTCCATGAAGACAGCCGTTCAGTAAGCACTTTATTTACTTACATGTATCCCAGCTGACCCCGAGCTTGCTATGCAGGGGGTGACCTGAACTTCTAGTGCTGAGATTACAGGAGCTGGGGTTACAGATAGTTGTGAGCCACACAATGTGGGGGCTGGGAATTGAGCTTGAGTCCTTTAAAGGAGCAGTATTTGTCCTGAATTGCTGAAAAATCTCCCTAGCTCTTCCTCCCTTCCTTCTCCCTTCCTTCCTTCCTTCCTTCCTTCCTTCCTTCCTTCCTTCCTTCCTTCCTTCCTTCAAGAAATGTGTGTGGGTACTTTGCCTGCAATGTATGACTGCTGCAGTGGCTACAGATGCCAGAAGAGGGCATCAGATTCCCTGATCTTAGGCTTACAGACTGCTGTGAGCTGCCATGTGGTTGTTGGGATTTGAACAGGGTCCTCTGGAAGAGCAGCCAGTGCTATTAAGCACTGAGCCACCTCTCCAGCCCTTGGGTAAGGGGCTGGGTAATATGTAAGAGTTGCACTGTGGCTAGCAGGCTAACCTGGAGCTCACTTGTGTAGCCTAGGCTGGTTTAGAACTCATGATCCTTAGCCTCCTGAATGCTGGCATTTTAGGCAGGAAACACCACACTCAGCAAAGCATTTTAGCTTTCTTATATCAATGGAGATAAAGATTCAGAGTCTTCTGCATGGTATGCAAGTGCTCCACCATGAAGCTGTCCCAGACTTCAAAATACTTTAAAAACAGCTTTAAAGGCACGCATCTCTCAGTACAGTGTGACCACTAAAGCTAAGTGAGCACGAAGCCTTCCTGAAGGAACACTGAAGCATTCTTTTCCGCATCTCCCTAGGCTCTCCAAGCTGCAGCAGTGCCCTATCATTTTTCCCTTTTAGGGTGTGCCGCCTGCTTTTTCTCTTCGCCATTCACTCTTCTCTTTCACATCTGCTTATTTCTCAGAAGCCTCTTACCCACTGTCCCAACCATTTAACTGTTAGAACTTGACTTTTTAATCTAGTATAATGTATATTCTACTATTGCTAGCTAGTCCCATATATATATATATATATATATATTTACTGGATATATAATATTCTATTACCTGAATAGAATAATAATTTCCTGAGATATTTCACCCATTCCAAAGTTTGCTTTAATAAAATATTCTTAGAGCAAATAGAGATTTTTGGTATTACAGATTTTATCAAGCTAATTTTTTAGAGTTAAGATTTTAGAGTTAAGATACAGGTATTTTTGCTTTCTAAACACTGCCTTGTTCTCCAAGGATCTACACTCAACTCTGCTCTTGCTCCAGTGCAGAGACCGGCCCTCGCTGCACCGCCCGGCACAGGGTCACAGTGCGCACTGCGATCTGTACTTGGTCAGTTACTGTGTACTTGTCATGTGTGGCACTTTCATGTTCATAAACAGTATTTTTACTTGTGCCATTTTACTGTTACTTAAAAGATCATTTCAACTAAAAATCTTTCCTTATCTGTTATCAAATAAATCAGAATATGTGTACGTTTTAAAAGTTCTTACCTGTGTAGTGGATGTGGCTTGATTTTGGGTTTTTCAGATACAGAGCACAGAGTTTTAATATGAAATTTGGATGTTGGTGATGTGTCCAAATCTTGGCTGAGCTCACCTTCAGTTTTCTTAATGAATTCATCATAAGTCTAAGTTTGGAAGAGTTAGAGAAGTTATTATGCAGAATATTCTAAAATTCTATTTTAAATTGTAAGAATATTTAAAAATTTTAAATAGCATAATTTAAATATTTAACTAGTAAAAAGACAGAATATAAAGATTCCCTCCTTGCTCCCCATCACATTGTCACCACTGTAGAAAATGAAGCAAGAAATTAAAGTTTCAGCCAAGCGGTGGTGGCACACGCCTGTAATCCCAGCACTCTGGGAGGCAGAGGCAGTGATAACTAGGAGACTGGGCAGATAATACAGACAAGGGGCTCAGAACCCGAGCCAGGCCCGAGACCAACGGCAAGAGGAACAGAACAGAACAGAGCAGAGCAGAGGGCCTTGGTAGGAGAACAACCAGGGAACCGGCACTACAGGAAGAGACAGAGGAGGACATTAGCAAAATCAGAGGTAGTGTCAACATAACAGAAGGCTGCTAGACCTTAGGAGGGAAGCAACCTCAGCTATCAATTAGGAGCTGTCCTAAATTAGCCCAAGGCTTGTGTGGGCTTCTTGCTAGAACAGAAGAGCAACAACAGTGTGAATATCTAGATCTATCTATTTGTCTACCCATGTATCCATCTTAATGTTTTTAAGAGATTATGGATAATCTTTTTCATCACCATAATCTTTTGGAGACATTGTTTCTCTGTGTACCTTTGGCTGTCCTGGGACTCACTCTGTAGACCAGGCTGGACTGGAACTCACAGAGATACACCTGTTTGTGCCTCCAGAGTGTGGGATTAAAGGCGTGTGCTACCACTACTTGGCCAATACCATTATCCGAACATTTTACTATTTAATATTTAGTGTAATACTTAAGATATCTTTGGATTTTTTTAAAGATGATATGACTCTACATGACTGCTTTATTAGCAGTAAGCCTCTGAGCTGCTCTTTGAACTAACCCTCCGCCGTCTCACCTCCAGCTGTCGGAGCAGGCTGGCTTCTTGAGCTTTTAGCCGTTCCTTTTGTCTTTTCCTCTGCTCCTTCTTCAGCTGCTCCACAACTGACCTTCTCTTCCGCAGCTCATCCTTCAGAGCTCTGATCCTCCCTTCAATGTCACTCTGGTCAGATGTAGTTTCTGAGAGGAACAAAGCCTTGTAATTAATTTTAACAAAGAATAAAATTAATACAGTAATAAAGAAAAGCTATAATGCTTAAAGTTAATATTTAAAATTTTAAAAATTGAGCTTCTAAAAAATGTTATTAATAAAGTGCATGCTGCTTTTCCAGGATCTTCCTTTTGCTTTAGTCTTCCTAATTTATAATGGTACTATTTGTTTGCTTTTCTTTATTATTATTATGAAAAATGTGTATGATGTGTGTACATGAGTGTGGATGTGTGTGGCCAGGGGACAACGTTTGGGAGTTGATTCTCTCTGACTTTGAGTTCCAGGGATGGAACTCAGCTCATCAGGCTTGTGAAGTCAAGATTCTTCACTACTGAGTCATCCTGTCAGCTCACTGTTTGAAACCCTAGGATTTTGAAATAAGATTTTGAAAAACCCTATCCTAGCAAGGTACATAAAGTTTAAATTTTTGTGTTAGTGAAATTTGAACTTTCTGTAAAAAATTACTTCTGGTAGCAAGATGTTCATATAACTGTCTTTCTTAGATATTAATACATGGTGTCATATTTCTAAACTCAAATTAGAATAAAATGTTACGTTTTTGAATTGTGAATCATTAACTGAAGTCTTATTATCACATAAAATAAAAAAAAAAATGCCCTACTGTTTCTTTGAAGGCAACTGATTAAAATTTGTTTCTCCCCAATATTTTACTTCTGCACGAGAGGCCTAGTCACAGCAACATCATAGGAAGGCACTGCATTATAACCTGTCATACAGATGCTAAGGAAACAAAAAGGCAGCACTTAAAGCCATTGCTTACTTCACTGCACGTTGGATTACACAGTACACAAGTGAGTATTCGCACACCTCTTAGAATCACACACAGATGGCACTTCTATATACTTCAGTATGCCCATACTAGAAACTGCAGACTCAGTGTGTATTGTTTCACCTTGAGACTAGGTCATCTCAGATTAAGTTACCTAAGAAACCATCAACATGCAGAAAGAGTACTGTCTCTTTAAAATGGTGTAAACCCAATACCTGGGCTACACAGAAAAGCAGAGTTCCCACGATCTCTCAGCACTGACATAACATGTACTAAAACAAGTAGTGTCAGGAGGAGGGCATCTGAGCATCTTCCTCATGTGCTTGATCTTAACTTTTGAAGAAAATAAGTGGTTTTAGGTTGAAAGCTCTAAGCACTTGGGGATTTGTATTCCTTGGCTGTAGTCTGGGTTAGTGATCATCTTTCCTAACACCAACTCCTCTGGCCTGAGGAGTTCCATGCTTCTAAGCCACAAGTGGCGGCACATGCCTGGGAAGGTAGGGGGAAGCCAGCCTGGCCTACATGACATACATCTCTAAGAACAGAGAGTTAAGCCAGGTGAGTGGTACGCACCTTTAATCCCAGTAATCGGGAGGCAACAGCAGGCTGATCTCTGTGAGTCTGAGGCCAGCCTGATCTACAGAGTGAGTTCTAGGATAACCAGAGTTACACAGTGAGACCCTGACTTGAAAACAAAACAAAATAACAATAAACAAACCCCTCAAAGAGATATTTATGTGCCTTTAAACTTGAGATGTTACCTTGTCAAGTGTAGGAGACCACATGTAAACTTTGTTCTCCACATGATTTTGAATCAATATATTTTTAAAACTGTAAACATTTAAGAATATCTATATAATCAATCATCAGGAAAACAGTTGAATTATGGTATATTATCTACTTTTTAAAACATCCAACTTGTCTTCTGAGACATGATTCTCCCCAAACCATGTCTCGACTGGCTGGTCAACAAGCCCCAAGTGTCTGCCTATCTCTACTTCCCCTAGATTAATATTACATGCTCATACCAATATGCCCAGTTTCCTTTACATGTGGGTTCTAGGAACCGAACTGAGGTCCTCATACTTACAAGTATTTCGCTGATTAAACTACTCCCCAACCTGCCTCCTCTCACAGAAACAACCATTTTTACTTTAAAAGAAAAAAAAAACCCCAAAACAACAGCAAAACCCTCCAAAAACAAAACAACAACAACAACAACAAAAACCTATTATCTTTTAAGAATGAGCTTAAATGGTAATATGTGCTTATCAATATAATTAATATGACAGCACTTAATATTACATTCATAATATTTCCTCATAATTCTAATAAACACAGCACTTTCCTTTTAGATATGCTTCCCAAGACCAACAGACTCCTGATGCCTTGCAAGGTAGAAGCTATTCAGTCTTTCAAAATCAACCTCCAACAGAGACATGCACAGGGAGAGGTATATTAAAAGAACACAGAATGTTCCTATTGTTTCTCTATATGGCTCCTTTGAGATTTGTGTTATCTTGTTCCACAACCTTCTAACCTCATGGTTTCTAATAACTCACTGAAAAAATACCTACCACATGCAGCAATCAACAGTACCTATGAGGCGCTAGTGTTACAAATGCTGAGAAAACAGAACCTTCCACCAGGAGTTCCATCCAGACCTGGTGGGCCCAGCTGACCTAGCAGCCCAGTGTGCTGGGCGGTACAGCACACTGAAGCACAGAGTGATACAAAAACACACAGCCACTGTTGGACAGGACAGGACAGATGAAGAAATGTTTGGACAAACAAATGTCTACTACCACGAGAATAAAGTTGGTTACAATTTGTGGAACCAAGGAGATAATTATCAATGACAATCACTGAGCTATGAGTTCATCTTGGCCATACAAAGCAACAAAGGATAAGAGAGTGCTAGCATGTGGTCAGACAAAGCTCATTAAAGGAATTCAAAAACAAAAGAAACTCATTGCAGCCTTACCTGACTGTGTCATAGACAGTGACTCATCTGACCAACTATAACAGGGTTGGTGAGACTTGACAGGCAGATGCCCGTGTCCTTCAGTCCTATGACTTGCTTTGCTAGACTCTTGCTTTGACACAGATAAGCAACTTTTGGGAGGTGACTGTTGAAACAGAAAGGCAAACAGGACTTATTTTGTCATACAACTGAACTTATATTTAAATCTGAGATACAACCAAGTAAAGATAACAATTACAACTTTGTAAAATGTCTTGCTTTATTACTTGTATGGTGGTGCCCTGTGTGCACAGCTCGTGCCTATGGAGGCCAGCAAAGGGTGTGGAATCCCCTGCAACTACAGTTCCTGCCACGTGGGTGCTGGGAATTGAACCTGGTTCTTTGCAAGAGCAGCAAGTGCTCTTAACTACTGAGTCATCTATCCAGCTCCCAATTACAATATTTTAAGTAATTATTTTTAAAGTATATTTTATAACATTTTCATATCAAATAAACATAAAATTTAATAATTTATATAATTAATATATTAAATTTTAGCACAACTTTATAATTTTACAAAAGGTCAAAAAAAAGTTTTAAAAAATGTTATTGGAAACAACCTAGATGCCCCTCAACTGAAGAATAGATAGAGAAAATGTGTTACATCTACATAATGGAATACTATTCAGCTATTAAAAACAAAGACATCATGAATTTTGCAGGCAAATTGATAGAACTTGAGAATATCATCGTGAGTGAGGTAACCCAGACTCAAAAGGACAAGCATGGTATGTGATCACTTGTAAGTGGGTATTAGTCATAAAATATAGGACACCCATGTTACACTCCACAGACCCAAAAAAGCTAAACAAGAAGGAAAACCCAAGGGAAGAAGCTTGAATCTCACTTAGAAGAGGGAGTATAACACTTGAAGGATGCAGACTGAGGGAGGGAACTGGATGGCGAGGGAACTGGGGGAGGGGGGTCAGGCTCAGGGGTGGGGAGGGACAGGAGGGATGGCCAGATGGCCATGAGAATGAATAGAAATCTGCAACTGGCAGGCGGGGGAGGGTGGGGGAGGCATCTCCAGGATGAGATAGAGACCTGGGATAGGGGAGGCGCCTATGAATCAATGGGAGTGACCTTAGCTGAGACTCACAGCATTGGGGATATGGGACCTAAAGAGCCCACCTCCTATAGCCAGGGCAGGAAACCCAATGGAGCAATAGGGACACCAACCCACCCACAAAACTTTCAACCCCAAAATCTATCATGTCTACAAGAAATGGAGCAGAGACTGAGGGAATGACCAACCAATAACCAGTCCAACCAGAGCCCCATCCCATGAGCACCAATCCCTGACACTATTAATGTTACTCTGTTATGCTTGCACACAGGAGTCTAGTATGGCTGTCTTCAGAGAGGCTCCACCAAGCAATGGACTCAGATGCAGAGACCACCAGCCAAACAATGGATGAAGGCTGGGACTCTTATGAAGAGTTGGGAGAAGGATTGAGGGCCCTGAAGGGGATAGGAACTCCACAGGAAGACCAACAGAGTCAACCTGGACCCTTGGGTTCTAAAAGTCTGAACCAGCAACCAAAGAACATACATGGGCTGGACCTAGACCTCCCCACACATATGTAGCAGATGTGCAGCTTGGTCTTCATGTGGATCCCTAACAACTGGTGTAGAAAGCTATCCCAAAAGCTGTTGCCTGGCTGTGGGATATGTTCTTCTAGCTGGGCTGCCTTGTCTGGTCTCAGTGGAAGAGGATGTGTCTAGTTCCACAGAGACTTAATGCTCCAGAGTGGGGGTAAACCCAGGGGGACGCTATCCTCTCAGAGGAGAAGGGGGGATGGGGGAGGGATTGTGGGAGGGTGTGACTGGGAGTGGGGAGGCAACGAGCAGAATATTAAGTAAATAAAAAAACTGAAATCCTTTTCTTTTTCTTTTTTAATGAAATTTCTTGATTAGCATAAGAAAACTTTTGTTTCATTATATTTTAATTATAATTTATTATATTAAGTTTATATATATTCTATATATTCAATATTATATACAATTTAAGCCAGGTTCTCACTCTGAAGACCAGAGCTTCTCTTGCAGAGATCTAGATTCAAATGCTAGTACCCACATAGTGGCTCATCATCATGTGTATGTAACAGTTTCAGGAACCAATATCTTCTTATGGCTTCCTTGGGTACCAGGCACACAAATGGTACACAGACATAGATGCTGGCCAGACACCCATATATATAAAATAAAATAACGATTTTTAAACAAATTCTAACCATAGATGTTTCTATCCATATTTTTAAAATTAAGGAAGTTTTGACGAGCCAGTCAACTGGCTCGGGGGACTCAAGCACGCGTGATGCCATCCTACAGCTTGTGCCCGGCTGTCGGAACCCACGTGGTTAGGGGAGCACTGACTCCTACCAGTTTCTGCTGACTTTTTTTTTTTTTACTATTTTTATTTTCTATATTCTTTGTTTACATTCCAAATGATTTCCCCTTTCCCGGATCCCCCCTCCCCATATGTCCCATAAACCTTCTTCTCTCCATCCCTTCTCCAATCACCTCCCTCCTTTTTCTCTGTCCTTATATTCCCTTCCCATGCTAGATCAATCCTTTCCAGGATCAGGACCCTCTCCATACTTCTTCATGGGAATCATTTGTTATGCAATTTGTGCCTTGGGTATTCAGAGCTTCTGGGCTAATTAATATCCACTTATCAGAGATTGCATTCCATGTGTATTCTTTTGTGATTGGGTTACCTCACTTAGGATGATATTTTCCAGATCAAACCATTTGCCTAAAAATTTTGTGAATTCATTGTTTCTAATTGCTGAGTAGTATTCCATTGTGTAAATATACCACATTTTCTGTATCCATTCCTCCTTTGAGGGGCATCTGGATTCTTTCCAGCTTCTGGCTATTATAAATAAGGCTGCTATGAACATAATGGAGCATGTGTCTTTATTGCATGCCAGGGAATCTTTTGGGTATATGCCCAGGAGAGGTATAGCATGGTCCTCTGGAAGTCTCATGTCCAGTTTTCTGAGGAACCTCCAGACGGATTTCCACAGTGGTTGTACCATCTTACAGCCCCACCAGCAGTGGAGGAGTGTTCCTCTTTCTCCACATCCTCGCCAACACCTGCTGTCTCCTGAGTTTTTGACCTTAGCCATTCTGACTGGTGTAAGGTGAAATCTCAGGGTTGTTTTGATCTGCATTTCCCTAATGACTAATGATGTTGAGCACTTCTTAAGGTGCCTCTCGGCCATCCGAATTTCTTCAGGTGAAAATTCTTTGTTAAGATCTGTACTCCATATTTTAATAGGGTTATTTGGTTCCCTGGAGTCTAACTTCTTGAGTTCTTTGTATATATTGGATATTAGCCCTCTATCAGATGTGGGGTTGGTGAATATCCTTTCCCAATTTGATGGTTGCTGTTTTGTCCTTTTAACAGTGTCCTTTGCCTTATAGAAACTTTGTAATTTTATGAGGTCCCATTTGTCAATTCTTGATCTTAAAGCATAAGCTATTGGTGATCTGTTCAGGAACTTTTCCCCTGTGCCCATGTCCTCAAGGGTCTTCCCCAGTTTCTTTTCTATTAGTCTCAGTGTGTCTGGTTTTACATGGAGGTTCTTGATCCACTTGGAGTGAAGTTTAGTACATGGAGATAAGAATGGATCAATGCGCATTCTTCTGCATGCTGACCTCCAATTGATCCAGCACCATTTGTTGAAAAGGCTATCTTTTTTCCACTGGATGTTTTTGGCTCCTTTGTCGAAGATCAAGTGACCATAGGTGTGTGGATTCATTTCTGGATCTTCAATTCTATTCCATTGGTCCACTTGTCTGTCACTGTGCCAATACCATGCAGTTTTTTAACACTATTGCTCTGTAGTATTGCTTGAAGTCAAGGATACTGATTCCCCCAGAATTTCTTTTGTTGTTGAGAATAGTTTTAGCTATCCTGGGTTTCTTGTTATTCCAGATGAATTTGAAAATTGCTTTTTCTAACTCTGTGAAGAACTGAGTTGGGATTTTGATGGGGATTGCATTGAATCTGTAGATCGCTTTTGGCAAGATGGCCATTTTAACTATATTAATCCTGCCAATCCACGAGCATGGCAGATTTTTCCATTTTCTGAGGTCTTTTTCGATTTCCTTCTTCAGAGACCTGAAGTTCTTGTCATATAGATCTTTTACTTGTTTGGTTAGAGTCACACCAAGATATTTTATATTGTTTGTGGCTATTTTGAAGGCTGTCGTTTCCCTAACTTCTTTCTCAGAGTATAGGAAGGCAACTGATTTGCGTGAGTTGATTTTATAACCAGCCACTTTGCTGAAGTTGTTTATCAGCTGTAGGAGTTCTCTGGTGGAGGTTTTCGGGTCACTTAAGTAGACTATCATGTCATCTGCAAATAGTGATAATTGACTTCTTCCTTTCCAATTTGTATCCCCTTGACCTCCTTATGTTGTCTAATTGCTCTAGCTAGAACTTCAGGTACTATATTGAAAAGATATGGAGAGAGAGGACAGCCTTGTCTAGTCCCTGATTTTAGTGGGATTGCTTCAAGTTTCTCTCCATTTAGTTTGATGTTGGCTACCGGTTTGCTGTATATTACTTTAACGATGTTTAGGTATGGGCCTTGAATTCCTGTTCTTTCCAATACTTTTAGCATGAAAGGATGCTGGATTTTGGCAAATGCTTTTTCTGCATCTAATGAGATGATCATATGGTTTTTTTCTTTGAGTTTGTTTATGTAGTGGATAGCACTGATGGATTTCCTTATATTGAACCATCCCTTTATCCCTGGGATGAAGCCTACTTGATCATAGTGGATGATCGTTTTGATGTGTTCTTGGATTCAGTTGGCAAGAATTTTATTAAATATTTTTGCATCAATATTCATAAGAGAAATTGGCCTGAAGTTCTCTTTCTTTGTTGGATCTTTGTGTGGTTTTGGTATCAGCGTAATTGTGGCTTCATAGAACGAGTTGGGTAGAGTTCCTTCTGTTTCTATTTGTGGAATAGTTTGAAGAGTATTGGTGTTAGGTCTTCTTTGAAGGTCTGATAGAACTCTTCACTGAAGCCATCTGGTCCCGTGCTTTTTTTGGTTGGGAGACTTTTTATGACCCTTTTTATTTCTTCAGGTGTTATGGGACTGTTTAGTTGATCTATTTGATCCTGATTTAGTTTTGGTGTCGGATATCTATCTAGGAAACTGTCCATTTCCTCCAGATTCTCCAGTTGTGTTGAGTATAGGCTTTTGTAGTAGGATCTAATGATTTTTTGAATTTCCTCAGTTTCTGTTGTTATATCTCCCTTTTCATTTCTAAGTTTGTTAATCTGGATACTGTCTCTGTGCCCTTTGGTTAGTCTGGCTAAGGGTTTATCTATCTTGTTGATTTTCTCAAAGAACCAGCTCCTGGTTTTGTTGATTCTTTGTATGGTTCTCTTTGTTTTTACTTGATTGATTTCGGCCCTGAGTTTGATGATTTCCTGCCTTCTCCTCCTCCTGGGTGAAATAGCTTCTTTTTGTTCCAGGGCGTTCAGGTGTGTCATTAAGCTGGTAGTGTATGCTCTCTCCATTTTCTTTTTGGAGGCACTCAGGGCTATGAGTTTTCCTCTTAGCACTACTTTCATTGTGTCCCATAGATTTGGGTATGTTGTGTCTTCATTTTCATTGTGTTCTAAAAAATCTTTCTTTATTTATTTCTTCCTTGACCAAGGTATCATTGAGTAGAATATTGTTCAGTTTCCATGTGTATGTGGGTTTTCTGTTGTTTTTGTTGCTATTGAAGACCACTTTTACTCCATAGTGATCTGATAGGAGGCATGGGATTAGTTCGATCTTCTTATATTTGTTGAGGTCTGTCTTGTGACTAATTATATGGTCAATTTTGGAGAAGGTACCATGAGGTGCTGAGAAAAAGGTATATTCTTTTGTTTTAGGATAGAATGTTCTATATATATCTGTTAAATCTAATTGGTCCAAAGCTTCAATTAGTTTCATTGTGTTCCTGTTTAGTTTCTGTTTTCCTGATCGGTCCATTGAGGAAAGTGCAGTGTTGAGGTCACCCACAATTATTGTGTTAGGTGCAATGTGTGCTTTGAGCTTTAATAAAGTTTCTTTTACGAAAGAGGGTGCCCTTGCATTTGGAGCATAGATGTTCAGGATTGAGAGTTCTTTTTGTTGTATTTTTCCTTTGACCAGCAAGAAGTGTCCCTCAGAGTCTCTTTTGATGACTTTGGGTTGAAAGTCAATTTTCTCTGATATTAAAATGGCTACTCCAGCTTGTTTCCTGAGACGATTTGCTTGTAAAATTGTCTTCCAGCCTTTTACTCTAAGGTAGTGTTTGTCTTTGACCCTGAGGTGTGTTTCCTGTAAGCAGCAAAATGTAGGGTCCTATTTACGTATCCAGTTGGTTAGTCTATGTCTTTTTATTGGGGCATTGAATCCATTGATGTTAAGAGATATTAAGGAATAGTGATTGTTACTTTCTGTCATTTTTGACGTTATTTTTTAAATTTGATTGGTTAACTTCTTTTGGGTTTGATGAAAGGTTACTATCTTGCTTTTTCCAGGGTGAAGTTTCCCTCCTTGTATTGGTGTTTTCCTCCTATTATCCTTTGTAGGGCTGGGTTTGTGGATAGATATTGGGTAAACTTGGTTTTGTCATGGAATATCTTAGTTTCTCCATCTACAGTGAGTGAGAGTTTTGCTGGATATAGTAGTTTTGGCTGGCATTTGTGTTCTCTTAGAGTCTGCATGAGATCTACCCAGGATCTTCTAGCCTTCATAGTCTCAGGTGAGAAGTCTGCTGTGATTCTGATAGGTCTTCCTTTATATGTTACTTGGCCTTTTTCTCTTACTGCCTTTAATATTCTTTCTTTCTTTAGTACATTTGGTGTTTTGATTATTATGTGACGGGAAGTATTTCTGTTCTGGTCCAGTCTGTTTGGAGTTCTGTAGGCTTCTTGTATATTCATGGGCATCTCTCTCTTTAGGTTAGGGAAGTTTTCTTCCATAATTTTATTGAAGATATTTGCTGGCCCTTTAAGTTGTAAATCTTCACTCTCATCTATGCCTATAATCCTTAGGTTTGGTCTTCTCATTGTGTCCTGGATTTCCTGGATATTTTGGGTTACAAGCTTTTTGCATTTTGCATTTTCTTTAACTGTTGAGTCCATGGTTTCTATGGAATCTTCAGCATCTGAGATTCTTTCTTCTACCTCTTGTATTCTGTTGTTGATATTTGCATCTCTGTCCCCTGATTTCTTCCCAAGGCTTTCTATCTCCAAAGTTGTCTCCCTTTGAGTTTTCTTAGTTGTTTCTACTTCTGATTTTAGATCCTGGATGGTTTTGCTTAGCTCCTTCACTTGCTTGTTTGTGCTTTCCTGTAATTCTTTAAGAGATTTTTGTGTTTCCTCTTTCATGACCTCAGCCTGTTGACCAAAGTTCTCCTGTATTTCTTTAAGTGTTTTTAGCGTTTCCTCATTATTGGGTTTTGTATTCTCCTGGATTTCTTTCAATGATTTTTGTGTTTCCCTTGCAAGGGCTTCTAACTTTTGATCCATTTTCTCCTGAATTTCTTTAAGTATGTCCTTCATGTGTTCCTGTACCAGCATCATGACTAGTGATTTTAAATCCAAATCTTGTTTTTCTGGTGTGATGGGGTATCCAGGACATGCTGGTAAAGGAGAATTGGGTTCAGATGTTGCCATATTGACTTGATTTCTGTTAGTGATGTTCCTGCATTTGCCTTTTGCCATTTAGCTCTCACTGGTGTTAGTTGGTCTTGTCAATGCTGGACTCACCAGTGCAAGCTGCCCCTTCCCAGGTGGCCTCTGGTGCACACCTTACCTCCTGCACTGCCTGGAGACAGGGTGCTGTTGCCCAGGCTGTTCAGATCCCGAAGCACACACCTGAAGGCTCCCACTGGGGCCTGCTGGATTCACCAGAGCACACTGACTTCTCCCCGCTGGCCACCCGGAAGCCCCTCTTGCCTCTTGCAGGACCTGGAGATGTGGCATTGCCGCCCAGGCTGATCTGGATCCAGAAGCGGAGAGATCTGAGGGCTCCCACCTGAGGCCTCAGGACTGGAACCTAAGCTCCGTGCCACCGGAGCAAGCTGTGCTGTGCACTCCCTTCTGCTGACTTTTACATGCAGAGACACAGCACATATGTAACTTTTCCAATAAGGAAGCCTGACCATTACATTTGTAAGTGTTTCATATTGCTATGCTGATGTCTTAATCTTATAGAAATCAGTTTTAAAAACAGGTGAGTTTCTATCTTGAGCTTTTATCTTTCTATGAAATACAGAATAAAAGAATATTATTATTCTAATAATGCCCAGTATAATAATTTAAAACCATTCATTTCAGATATTTAAAAGCAATATAATCATTACTCTTATTCTGATTATGAACTAGCAATTATTAACCAAATTATAGCAAAGGCACTTTGGTATGTTTTAAAGATCTTATGCTTTTTAAGACAAAGCAGATTTGCAAAAGAACTTGTTATGTTCACACAAATAATCTTCATTACTCTGTGTGTGTGTCTGTGTGTATGTGTGCGAATGTGTTTACGTATGTTTGTGCACAAGCGCACACACACATACACACACATGCTACATGCTAGTCAGAGGAAACCTTGTAGGAGTGTGGGAGGTAGCTGTCTCTATCCTGAGAATCAAAGCCAGGCCATGAAACCTGGCAGTTAACACCCTTTCCTCCCACCCACTGGGCTGAGCTGTCCATCCTGTTACAGAATTTAAAATCCCTCCCTTCCTGTGTAGACTGGTTTTTATGTCAACTTGACACAACCTAGCATCATCTGAGAGGAGGGAACCTCAGCTGAGAAAATGCCTCCATAAGACAGAGCTGCAGGAAAGCTTGCAGGGCATTTCCTTAGTTAGAGATCATGGGGAAGGAAGGGCCCTCTCACTGGTGCCCTCCTGGCCTCAGAGAACAGGTGAAGCAAGCCAGTGGGCAGCACCCTGCATGCCTCTGCATCAGCTCCCGCCTCCAGCTTCCTGCCCTGTTGGAGTTCCTGTTCTGACTTCCTTAGATGATGAATGGTGATTTGGAAATATAAGCCAAATAAACTTTCCTCCCCAACTTTCTTTTGGTCATGGTGTTTCATCATAGCAACAGTAACTGTAATTAAGGCTCTATCTCTTTAATAGTATTAGACTTGGGCTGGAGAGATGGCTCAGTGATTAAGAGCATCCACCGACTGCTCTTCCAAAGGTCCTGAGTTCAAATCCCAGCATCCACATGGTGGCTCACAACCATCTGTAACGAGATCTGATTCCCTCTTCTGGAGTGTCTGAAGTGTACAGTGTACTTACATATAATAAATAAATCCTTTTAAAAAATAGTATTAGACTTGACAGAGTATAATTTTAACTGCTACTAAAGCTAAATTCACATACTTATAAGCTTATTAACAGTTTTATTTCTCTCCACATATTAAATCCTGCATGCCTGGGTGACAGTGTTGCCCTTAACAGGAATAATATAACTATTAGTAATACCTTCTCCACACATTGTTTTTCCTAAATAAATTTTAAGATATAAATAGGCATTAACTTACATGTTTACTAGGAGAAGTAGATTCCAGCTCCTGTGAAAAAACCATTTCCTCAGTAAGTATACTGTGATCTGGACTCCCAGGCTGTGCCTGCACCTTAGACTCAGAAGGTACACATAAATCAGAAGGGCTGCCTAGTTCTTCTGGAATACAGCTTTCACTGTTCCGTGGAGAGTAGGAAGGCATCGGTGATCCCTTTTCACTTGCTATTCCTAGAAACACAGGGTGAAAACAAAAAATGTCCAATCTTTGTCAATGGAGAAGTAAACTTGTTACATTTTACACTTGTTTTCAGCATAAAACTACATTATTTAACATTTACTAATAAAGCCTGTTCAATAGCACTTTTGGCTGACACTATCGGAGAGCAGATAGTCATCATGTATTTACAGTGATCACGGCTGACTAAATGTGAGGGTGCACAGAAGTTATAACTCACAAACTGGAACTGCTTCAGTCACTCTAGAAAATATTTTAGTGCTTTTTGAAAAGATGAAACAAATACTTTATGACCTAAAAATTTTACTGCTAGGTTATATTCCTGAGAAGTCTTTGTCCATACAGCCGACTTTCTGAGAGGAGAAGCCCCACTGTGCCATAGTCATCCAGTGAGGTACTGAAGAAGGACTGAACGAGGCCGGAGGCTGCCCTCTGCCCTCCACATGCATGTGCATGCACAGGCACACGCACACTGTCGTGCACACACAGGCACACAGGCAGGCACACATGCACATGCACATTCAGTTCCTCAATAGGACTAGATAACTATATAACTAGATAAAGTCTTTTTTGGGCAATTAAGAAATTCATGGGAAATTAAGTTTAACAAAATCCAAATAAACTCGCCACTGTTGGAACCTGTTGGAACAATTACACAGCAAGCAAGTTCCTGTAAGGGACTTCATGGCACTGTGCACCTACTGGAATACATCACTACACAATGACAAGAGCATAGTAAGTAGTGAACTACGTCTTTAGTCTATACTGTAACTGTCTACCTTTAGAGAGCTTAAGAGTCATCATCACTGTAGCCAGAGAGATGGCTGAGGGTAAAAGTGCTGTCACTCCAGTCTGAGGATCTGGCTTTGATCCTCTGGCCTTTACACCTGCATTATGGTACTCTAGAGCTGCGTTCACATGTACTGAAAAACCACACATACACAACGGTAATAACCTCACATGTACTAAAACACATATACCCACAATGATGATAATAACCTTAAATTTTAAAAATCACTATTTAATTCTGAAAAAAAAAAACTTTGATTTGTTGAGAAACAACTCATTGTTTTGGTACATCATTCTGAAAATGAAGGTTTGGGAAAAGTTCAATAACATTTATTTCTTGAACATTCTATGAAAGGAAGGTAAGTTTGCTTGATCTCCTGCTTGTGGGGACATCTGTCATGTTCCTACTTTTAACTTTTTAAGCTCCCTATTACTAAATAATAAAGTTCTTACCTAAACAGTACTCTGCTTGTCACCCAGCTAGAGCCCATAAGCTGAGCACCCACCTCCCTAGCCACCACCATGTCACTTGGTACTTCTGCAGAAGACTTCCTTTCAGAAGGGAGTAGCTGCAGGAAAAAGGCTCCCTGCAGAAGACATTCTGAAGGTAACTTTTTGGTGACAGTGACGTTTTTAGTGATCTCCTTTTGAAGGGAAATAATGACAATAGTAATTTTTGTTAGGTCTCTGCTTGGCTGTTTCAAAAGGTCTGTTAGCCATGGACACTTAAATATATGACTCAGTTGTGCTTAGAGTGAGCTTTAGCTGCTGCAGTGAACTCATGCTGACTAGTTTTGGCTTCTTTTATTTTTTTTCCTGGATCCGGTTGCTTATATCATCTTTACCTGATTAAGTAGTCCAAACTCATAAGCTAGCTGCTCTTAGTGAGCTCAAGGGCAGCTCTGAGAAAGCTTTTCCTCCACTGACCCTACTCACATGTGGCACACTTATGCCCAACAGGTCCAAATGGACACCTTTAACAAGGGAAGCTAAGCTAGTTTTAACTTACCTTCCAGCTGAAGTTGGAGAGAGACCACAAGGAAACTTTTGGTTTTCTTTATGTATTATTTGTGACTATAGTATTTAACTTTACATGCTCTGAAATGGTCTAGAAAAGGAGTCGCCAAACCACTTGTGGCCACCTGTAATTTACTTTGTTTCTTATATGTTAATTTGCATAGCTACATTTTTTCATTTAATTGAGCATAGTAAAATATGCAAATACACATGCTGATTACTGGAATATATAAATACACCACTAATAGAAATGTAGGGGTTTTTCTATTTGAAATATATGAATAGTGGTACAGCTAGTTGAAGCATACTTTTTACATATTCATGTATATGAATGCCCAAAAAACACTGTCACAAATAGAATAGAGAAACAGATATAAGAATACACTTCATTTTACTCAGTCAGACACTAATATTACTTGCTAAACTATAAAACAATTAATTCTCTTTGGAGGTGCCTTTTTGGGGAAATTCTATTTTACATTTTTAAGTTATTAGGACCATGTTTATTTTTTCTAATTAATTAATCTATCTATCTATCTATCTATCTATCTATCTATCTATCTATCTATCTATTTGGTTTTGTGGATTTGGTTTTTTCGAGACAGGGTTTCTCTGTATAGCCCTCACTGTCCTGGAACTCACTCTGTAGACCAGGCTGGCCTCGAACTCAGAAATCCGCCTGCCTCTGCCTCCCAGAGTGCTGGGATTACAGGCGTGTGCTACCACCACCCAGCTTAAAATTTATTTTTGAGAAAGGGTTTCATGTAGCCCAGGCTGGCCTCAAACTCAGTATGTAGTCCAGATGACCCTGAAGCTCTGATCCTCCTGCATCCACCTGTGGTGCTGGCAACTGGCCCAGGTTTTCCCGAATGACCGCTGAGTATACACTCTACCACTCTACCAGCTAGTTCCCTAGCTGATTGTCACTTCTTTTAAAAATAGGTTACTATTTAGTTTCCTTGGTTGTCGGGAGGGTGTCTTTTTGTAAAATTCTCTCTCTCTCTCTCTCTCTCTCTCTCTCTCTCTCTCTCTCTCTCTCTCTCTCTCTCTCTCTCTCTCTCTCTCTTCCCCTTCCTCCCTCCCCCCCTCTCTGTTTTCTAAAACTAAGAACTGAATCTAAGCTAGGTGTTGGTGGCACACACTTTTAATCACAGCGCTCAGAAGGCAGAAGCAGGCAGAGCTCTATGAATTGGAGGCTAGCCTGGTCTACAGCAGGACAGCCAAAGCTACACAGAGAAACCTCCGCTCAAAAAACTGAACCTTGCTCTAACACTGAGTTAAATTCCCAACCCCCAAAACTGTTAATACTTAAACCCTTTTTCAGTTTTAATTCCTGATGTGGTAAATACATATATGTGTAAGCATATCTGCAAACACATGAACTAAAATTCTTTGTGGTTCTCAACAATTTCGACAAGTATTTAAAGAGGTCCCGAGGCCAAAGCCATTTGAAACCTGCTCTACCAGGACATCTCCCAACTGCGAGTGATAGCTCATTACAGGTGGCAACCAGCAGTGTTCAGAACAGAACAGACATCATCAAAGATAAATATTTTAGTTAAACAAAGAGTCTGAAACCTTCTGCTGCACTATAAGTAGACACATGATGTATGCATCAAAATACACACTCTACCTAACTATGTTAAAGATATTTATGACATGTATATAATAGAAATACTAAGAAAAAAATAGCCACACTTATATCAGTTAGTAAAATGATCCCTTGAACACATTTTCTTTTTCCTTTTCCTTTGTTGTTTTTTTTTTGTTTGTTTAAAAAAAGAAAGAAAGAAAAGAACTTTACGCAGTTCTGGCTGTCCTGGAACTCAAAAATGTAGACCAGGTTGGCCTTGAACTCACAGAAATCGTCTTTGTCTCTGCCTTGCAAGTGCTGTGATTAAAGGCACCACACTTGGCTGGTACAGATCTTTCATGCTGTCAGGTGTGGACTCACACTTCACCGTGTCCTCCCATACATCTGGTGGAGAGTCCCTGTTTTCTTTTTAAGTCTGGAAGTCGCTGGTGTCATGTCAACCGTCCAGAAGCGCATGGGTCTTTCTTGGGTCCTGCATTCATAGTCTCTTTCCATCGCTATGTAACTATCGCACTGTTTAAGTTAAAAGTCCCAGTATCCGGTGAAGTAGGTTCTACCTGTCATGCTTCTTACTGACCAGGGTCGTGTTCTTTTCACCTTTGCTCATAAAAAATTAATGGAGGTCATAAACCCTTTTCAGAAACCTTGGTGGGTCTCAGATTTATCTATTTATTTATTTATTTATTTTGAAAATAATTAGAGACCATCATTTATTCAAGAAGCCACAATGGATTTTAAAGACATAGTTTGGAAACATTCCCAGGTATGAGAAATAATCATGTTGTTAGACTTCTGTGACCAACTTCCTCTGTTTGCAAAATGTTGAACACAGGAAAAGATGAAAGCTGAACTGGCTCAGACTATGTTTAATTCTTATTCTAATTAATATTTAAGTGAAAAACCCAGATTCCCACCTCATTTGGTTCCTCTTGTTTTAATCTCATCTCTTTAGTAAAGTATCAGTAGCCCTGTACCACTACTCCCCACATTATTAACAGGCTTCACCTTATGCCCCAATGCCACATCTCATGGCCCTGCTGTGGCCCCGAAGCCATAGCTTGCTTGTAGTCTCTTACTCCGGGACCAGTCCCACAAACATGGCAGTCATCAGCTAGATGAACTTCTTTATGCAGTGATCCACTGCGGACTTTCAGTTGAGGAATCTGAATTCTTCCTCACTGCATTTGGATTTACTGGTTGCTAGAGATGATAGTAATGCTTATTTTTGGACATGGCAATCTAATTTTTTTTCTTTTTTTATTAGATATATTCTCTATTTACATTTCAAATGATTTCCCCTTTCCTGTCTCCCCGCCACACAAAGTCCCATAAGCCATCTCCCCTCCCCCTATTCCCCAATCAACCCCTCCCACTTCCCTGTCCTGGTATTGCCTCAGATTTAAATGGCCTCGGCTCTAGAGATGAGTTCAAGGAAAATAAATATCATAAGATACTGTTTCATTTGTAATGTGAAATTGTTTTACTGTTTAACATCTCCTAACAAAGCTCTAAATTTTCCTTCACAAAGATCTTGTATTATTAACCTTGTATCAAAGTACTTCATATTTTTGCTTATATTTGCTTATTTACATTAATCCATCTGTATGTCCATCCATCTATTTATTTATTTAGAGACAGGTTCTCCCTATGTTGATCTCAGACTCTGTAGTTTAAGCTGGCTTCAAAGTCACAATTCTCCTACCTCCATTTCCTGAGTACTAGAGTTAGAAATGCGTGCTACCACACCCAATTCTACTTGTAACTTTTTAAAAAGGTATTTTAAAAAGCCAACTTTTGTTTGTCTAAGACATATAATTGAGAGCTTTTTTTACATTAGAATTTACTAGGTATGTTATACACAATGGAGTCTTACATCTCCATACTTGTATATAATGTATCAGATTAACCTGTTACACTCTCTTGTCCCCTTCCTGCTCTTCTGGATCCTTTATCTCTTTCCTACCTTCAAATATTTCTTTAAAAAGATTTACGTGTGTGTGTGTGTGTGTGTGTGTGTGTGTGTGTGTGGTGTGTGGTGTGTGTATGTGGTGTATGTGGTATGTGTGTGTGTAGTGTGTATGTGTGTATGTGTGTGTGTGTGTGTGTATGTGAGAGAGAGAGAGAGAGAGAGAGAGAGAGAGAGAGAGAGAGAGAGAGAGAGAGATGTCTGTGTGGGAGCACAAGGAAGCCAGTAGACAGCACTGGATCCTCTGAATCTCCGAGTTAGAGGTAGTTCCTGACATGGCTGCGAACCACCAAACTTGAGTCCTTCGAAGGGTAGGAAGCACCCATAACCACTGAGCCAGTACTCCAGCACTGCTCCCATCCTGCACCTTCTAAAATGATTCAATTAATATGACAAGGGCCACATGCACAAGCATGAATAAGTGGGTTTTGTTAATTTATTTGGTTAGTTTTGAGTCAGGGTTTCAAACAGCCCAAGCTGGCTTCAAATTTACTGTGAGGCTGAGACTGACCTTAACTTCTAATCCTCCTGCCTCCACTTTGAAGGCAGTCCTGTGCCATCGTACCCAGGTGCTGGGGGAGGAGTGCAGGGCTTTATGCACTCTAGACAAACATTCCAGCATCTGATTTACATCTCCAGCCAAAAACAACTGGGTTTCATCATTCGTATTGTCTAACTAGTGATCTTGCTAAACTCATTATTCTAACAAAGTGAAAATGCTGGGCTTTCCTGTATGTGACAGAGGGGTAGTATATGTGTACACGTATGTGCAATTATATGTGCCTATGTACCCGTGTGGAAGTCAGGAGAGGTCAGGCGTCCTTCTCCATCGTCCTCTACCCTTTGAGACGTCTCACTGACAGAGCTGGCCGTCTCGGCCCCACAGTTCTGTGCTTATAAGCAGAAATGGATGCTTGCCTAGCTTTTCACATAGGTACTTAAAGCTTCTTATGCTCCTAAACAAGCACTCTTACCTAACGCACCATCGCTCCAGCACCAAATCTGGGTTTTCTATGTGTATACCTTTATTAACTGTAAGTAATAAGAATTTTGTGTCTTCTACTCCCTACTTACAGCTTTTAATAGTTTTTCAAGCCTTATTGAACTCCTTAGAACTTTTATATAATGCTTAATAAACATTTTCAAGGGGAAAGGGTTCTGTTTTCTCTGGGTTTTTTGTTCCATTTTGATGGATAAAGACAGTGCCTTTCCATGTGTACTTTGATCTGAGGTTTACATGTGTGATCCTAAGTCTTTTTCTGAATCCATTCAAGTGTCTGTAATTTTTCCTCTTTTGATCTGTATGTTTAGTATTCAGGATAGAGAAAAATGGCTTTTGACATTATATACTAATATCATAAAGTGAGATGAAAAATATATCTCCTTTTTTGCATTCTGTGGAAAATAAAGAATTAAACACCTAAGTTTTCCTTGTTTGAACATCTATTAAGTTTCGACAAGTTGAATTAAAAAAAAAAAAACCTAAACATTTACATTGGCAAGAAGTTACTTATGTTCTTACAAGTTGTGCATCATGTGTAGCTGCATGCCTTCGTCCGTCCCGTCTAACCGCTCCCATCCAAAGTTGAGTAAGTAAACTATGCTGGGCTTTAGTTTGTGCTCATTACCTTTCTGCTCTGTTCTCTGGCTCTCCAGTTCTTTCTTAGGAGTTTTGGGTTTTACTAGTTCTTTGTCCCAGGCAGCCAAAGCTTGTTTTTCCATTTGTTGGATCTCTGCTTCTTCTGCATCCAGTCGCCTCTTCCACTCCAGGAGCTCCTCTGCATGCTGTCGGCGCTGCATGAGCTTCTGTTCTCGTTTTGTCAGAAACCTATAGTCACACAGGGAAGGCACGTTAGAAAACCCACCTCTAGGCAGAGGTGACCTTGAAAGCTGTCATTCATGCCTTACCAACAAGCTGTGAGAGGCAGGCACCCAGACCATGATCTCCCTAAGCTTGAAAGCACAGATGCAAAAAGGAGCCAACTTATTTTTTTTTTAATATGAGAAAATTAGTGTTTTCTTCTAACAGGTTGTCAGGGTAGGGAAGGAAAACTAGTGGTAAATTCAGGAAAGAGAGTCTAATGCATATTTGGACGCTATTATTCAGTAACTTACATACTCCTTTATGGGTGACTGTTTTCATAAGAGAGAGAGTATGTAAGAAATTTATTCTAAAAGCTCAGACCAGAAAACACACAAAACTCAAAACAATAAAAACCAAAGCAACTATAAAACAAACCCAATGTGCCCAAATACACAAGCAAACAAACAAAGAAAAAATGATTATATATCCCCTTTTTATTTTCAAATTCAGGCTTTGCTTTTACCTAAGCAACTCAATGTCAGGTGACAGATCGTGAATGAATGCTGAGCACCATTTGATGCCACCAGCCTTGACTCTCAATTTAACCTGATTTCTGAAATCAAATCTTATCTTGGGCCTAAAGGGTTAGGAGAAATTATTGAGTTAGGGAAAAATTTTTGGTTAGTTGAGAGTCACTAATTAACTGTCCACATATAGATGCTGTGACTAATACAGATGGGCAGCTTTTATTACTGCTGTTAGATCTGTAATGATAGCTAACCAAGGAAAAAGGTCTTTCACATCCAACAAGCAATAAAAGGCCAAGAGGAACTGATACTTCATTCTTAAACAATTATCATGTCATTTAGTGTAGAGACACTAGGCTAAAGTCCATATGACATGTCATGAGAGGTCTCTGGGCTGCAGTTAAACAAAAGAAAAAAAAGAAAAAAAGCAAACACAACAAACGAAAAGAACAGAGCATGCTCTATCGAAGAGTGCACTGAAAAAGGTGCAAAGTTACCTGACCAACTGGTTGTAGATATACAGCTGGAATTTGGGATGAAGGTTGGGGAAACAGACACTGAGAGAGGCCCAGTGGTGAGACGTAAAGACAGAGAAGAAGTAGTGAACAGGAGAGCAGTGTCTACAAAATAAGGAGGAAGATTTTAAAACCAAGAGATCAAGAGGCAGGAAGAAGGAAAAGGGGAAAGCAAAGGAGTCGAATGAAGACCTTTTAAATATGCATCCTGGACATCACACGCTGCTCAGCGAGGGAGCCTTACCGTGTGGTACATGCAAATACATGGACTGTCATGAATCTTATCGATGGATTCTCAATAACTGTGTCTTCTCAAGCACTGCATGGCCACCATCTACATCTTCAGGTACATTTACTTGTTTATGAGGATACAATGAGGGCGGTGTGAAGCTAAGTGCACTTTCAGGAAGCTTTAACCCTGAGTAAACACTATGGCCACCATCTAGCGTGTCAGTGACTCTATACACATACAGAACTGGCAGCAACTGATTTTTGTACCTGGCCCTTACTATGTACCTAAATTACTGCATTTGTCTTATTTAATCTTACCATCATGATCTAGCTTGAAAATAAAATATAATTCAGTAAACCAATTTACAGAATAATATTTTAACTTTGACAACAAAAACTTTTATCAGAGTGTACTGGAGATACCTTGCTTTTTAAGTCTAGCATAGGGCCACTTAAATAATAATTACAAAAATCAATACCCATTTTTTGAAATATCAGAATGTACAATTAGGAATAAAGTAAGCTGATCTTAATAAATGCTGTCAGTGAAGAATGTTATGAACAGTTCAATTGTAAGACTACAAATAAGAAAATTCCATGTTAAAGTTTTAAAGGCAGAGGAAACTCACGCTTCTTTTGTAGTAGTAAACGGATTTCATACATAGGTAAAATGATAAGTAAGTCCAGTGACAGTTGGAAAGGCTAACCCTCTTTGACAGAGCATGCTCCTGTTCACATGCAAACAATGGTAACTTGCAGAGAAGGCAACATTTCAGTATTGCCTTGGAAGAGCAAGGGTCAATATCAGTACATCCCAGAAGGGAGAAAATCTAGGTGTGAACCCAGCCATGGAGTTTTGAAGGTAAGGACATCTTTTTATACATATCTTAGTATGTCTGCTCTCACTGTGTATTTACACAGTCTCAGACAGCATGTCCACCCATCACTGTTGATTTTTACACACACGCATACACAGTCATTTATGTCTAGACTGCCCAGATTTTCTGCACTCAACTTTAAGTAAATTCATTCTTGCACATTTCAGAAAGACACTGCAATGTTCCTTGTCATTCTTTATGAATGTACAATAAACTTATTTTGATACTAATTATCAAAATATTATATAAAATAAAATGCACTTGAAGGTTTAAAAATTTATAGCACTCAAACATCACCCA
Organism: Apodemus sylvaticus; assembly: GCF_947179515.1. Taxonomy (NCBI): domain Eukaryota; kingdom Metazoa; phylum Chordata; class Mammalia; order Rodentia; family Muridae; genus Apodemus; species Apodemus sylvaticus. The sequence goes on from NC_067483.1 coordinate 63,154,386, forward strand.
CCCTTTTAAGTGTAAAACTGCTAACTGCATGCATGACCTAGCACAGAAAGTAAAATAGTATTGGAACACATAAAACAACTTTTAAAAAATGTATAACTAACACTTTTTGTCTAGTCTTTTACAGAAAACAATTTTCCTCTATCAAAACAAGAACTGACATTTGTTTGTCATTTATTAAAGAACAAACATATTCACAATCTGTTAAAAATGAAAAACAAGAGAAATAGCTACTATAAAATGAAGTTTTAAAAGAGTGTAAGAAATTATACATTTGAAACATCTTCCCAGAAACACTTTCCTTATTTAATATGCATATACTACATAACTAAAAGTGCCCCCTAAAGCCTAAAAAAAAACAAAAACAAAAACAAAAACAAAAACAAAAAAACAAAAAAAAACCCTTAAGATCAAAAGGCTAAGTACCCCACCCCAAGAGCTAGGAATCATTCACAGTGCTAATCAGGTAACCATATGGGAACAACAAACATACAAGTACTTGGTGTTTAAGGCTAGCCTGGTTTATATAATGAGGTATTTTTTTTAAAAAGGAAAAGAAAAGTCACCTATTAGAAATATAAATTTTGCCAAGGGCATTATTATCAATGATACCGTAAAAGCCCAAAGTAGTATCATAGTATCATCACTTCAGACAATGTCATAAAAATTCAGGCAATTCATCAATTCAGAAAGTTGACAGTAAATAGTAATATACAATTAATAAATTTCCCCCCAAGGAACTGGAGAGATGCCTCAGTGGTTCGGAGCACTTGCTGTTCCTGCAGAAGACCACGTTTGGTTCTCTAAACCCACACAGCACCTAACTACCTGTAATTCCAACTTCAGGCTATCTGATGCCCTATTCTGGCTTCAAGGGGCACCAATCAAGTATATGGTATACATACACATATACAGGCAAAACATTCACACACATAAAAACCTTTTTAAAAAATTCCCCCAAATGGTAATTTTATTGGGAAGGATGACTACTCGTGGATGTGTATCTATACAATAGGGCATCTTTGCTATCTACAACACACATAGCAGTGCTTAGACATAATGTAGTCATGCAAGTTTGTAGTAATTGACCAAAGAGGCCTGCACCGTTTCCAGGCATTTGGAAAAGATATAAAACAGAAAAGAGATTGTGCTGGTTGGCTCTCCCTCAACGACACAACTAAAGGCTAAGCAATAAGAGAGAACCTCAACTACAAGATGCCCCCGTCAGACTGGCAGGCCAAGTCCAGGGGACATTGTCTTGATGGATGACTGAGGTGGGAGGGCCCAGCTCCCTGGTGGGCAGTGACACCACCGGGCAGGTATAAAAGAGCAAGGTGAGAAAGCCGTGGAGAGGCAGCAGTGTTCCACGACCTCTGCTTCATCAGTCCTGCCTGAAGGCCCTGAGCTGGCTTTCCTCCACCACTGACTGTAAGCTGAAGGTGAAATAAACACTTTGCTGCAAGAGTTGCTTTGGGCCATGGAATTTACCATAGCAATGGAATGAAAACTAGGATAGAAAGCTTTGACCCATTATTCCTGGAACAATGCAGGGAAAGAACTGCTGTGGTTTGAGTGTGAACTATCCATACACTTGTTTTCAATGTCTGCCTCGGCCTTGCAGGACCCTTTGAGGCTGTAGAGATGTCAGCAAGCAGGCCCATCTGAAGATTATACCTGCCTCCAGCTCACCTGGGCTTCCTCTCTGCCACTGTGTAAACCACAGCCTCATGTTCTTGCCACCACGGACAAGGTTACCTGCCTGGCCCATGGTGAACTAGAACTGCTATAACCAGGGACCCAAACAAACCTCTCTTCCCTTCAGTTGTTTCTATCAGGTATTTTGTCACTGAGAGGAAAAAAGTAACCAATTTAGGAAGAAAGCATAAAAAATTATTTTAGAAAGTCTCTTAATGTGATGGATCAAACATGGGGCCTTTCCTGTACACCATTCTACCACTGAGTTATACACTGACTGTCTCTGTGAGACAACGTCTCTTGTAGTCCTGGATGGTTGTTATACACTATGAGACAGTGTCTCTTGTAGTCCTGGGTAGTTGTGGAACTTTGACAGAGTCTTTCGCAGCATCTCCCAAGTGCTGAGATAACAGGCAGGCAAAACCACACCCAACCCAGCAAATTCTTCTTTGAAGAAACCTTTAGTGTATCCCATGAGATATTCACATATATGTAATATTTGACCATTCAGTTTATACTACCTTTATGTGTATGTACAGAGGCCAGAAGAGGGTGTCTGTGTCTGGCTCTGTCACTCTCCGCCTTACTTCCCTGAGACAGTATCTCATCAACTCTGAACTAGGCTATTAGCCAGCGAGCTCCAGCAATTCTCCTGTTTCCACTTCTCACAGCATAGGGCTACATGTATGTGAATGGCCCTTTTATGTGAGCTCTAGGGATTTGAACTCAGACCCTCATGCTTACATGACAAGCACTCTTACCTAAAGAGCCATTTACCTGGTCATTCACTCTCTTTAATTTTAAAATTTTGTCTTAAGCAGGGAAAATTAAGGGGACAAAGGACAGTTCAGTAAGAGACCCTATTTCAAAAAATTAAGGTGGCCTACAAGCACGTGCCCCGCTCACATACAAACACACACACACACACACACACACACACACACACGTACATTTTAGAATATAAAAATAACAAGACACCAGCATGGTAGCTCACCTCTGTAACCCTAGCACTCTGGAAAATGAGATAGGAGAATTCCCAGAAGTTTCAGGCCAACCAGGGCTATAAGTGAGTTCTAGGTTAACTTGGGCTATAGAGTGAGACCCTGTCTCAAAACAAAGACAAGTCAGTTCATAACCCAAGAGCATCTCAGTCTCTCTGGATTCAGCTGAAGAACTCATACAGCTCACAAAGCTAAAGTTGTACTTATTTGACCAAGACTGAGATATGTCACTGAGCCAATGATGAGACATCAGGATACAGTATGTACCCTTTCTTCCTTTCTTTCCATATTATCATGAATATATATTTGACTACTACTTTGTTTTTTTTCTTTTTCCAAATAAAAAAACCAGATTATATTAAAATGAGAAAAACTGTTCTATAAATAAGATGCATAGTTAATGGCTGTTAGGTAGTCTAGTAATTCTGCTAAAATACCTTTTCTCTCATCTAATCTGATGGAGTATATCAATGTGATTAAACAGGAAACACAGAATACTAATTACTTTTCATCCATGCGGCTTCTCATGTTCTTTAGTTTCTGCATGATGCTGCTAGTCTCACTGCTGGAGACTGATACTGGGGACGGGCTGCGGGTCTCCGAGCCAGGTGGACCAGGACTGGCTGTCTTGTTATCCTCTGCATCGTCATCACCACCATCACCAGGAGAGCCCTGCCAAAAACAGCGGATGCCACTGACTTACAGATCATAAGGAGAGCTTAAACATTTGTAATAATAACTGAAGTCAAAAGATTACTTACAAAACAGAAATCCATCACAAAATTAAAAGTAGTTTGGATAGTAAAATGCCAGATGTGGTGGTACTTGTCTATAATCCCAGCACTTAGGAGGCAGGTTCAGAAGGATCAGGAATTTGACACCAGCTTAAGCTAATAGTGAATTCAAGGCTAGCCTGGTATACACAGTGAGACTCTCCCTCAAAAAAAAAAAAAAAAAAAAGACCAACTTTTTATGTTATGCATGTTTTACTCTATAAAGGAAGACAGAGAGAGAGAGGGAGGGAGGGAAGGAGAGAGGGAGGGAAGAAAGGAGAGATAGAAAGAGAGAGAGAGTGTGTGTGTGAGAGAGAGAATGTTATATTATATATAATAAGTTCTTTTCTCAACTAAGGAAATCCGAAGAACTTGGAAATTTTCTGCCAATATAACCAAGCACCCAAATGTCCTCTTTGATTTTAAAAGTTTAAACACTTAAAAGGAATACAAGGGGCAGGGTGCAGCATGGTGGGGAGTGCTTCCTCAACAAGTGTGAGGTCCGAGGTTTAATCCCGAGCACTGCTTTAAAATAAAAATGAAAACATAACAGGCACTGCAGGTATATAAACTGTACATACATACAAAACATTATCAGAAGATATAAACGTTAAACATACCAGGAAAATAAATTTTTTAAATTTGCTATCGAAAATAAAAATTCCATAGATTTTACAAAGTCTATGGGAAAAACATGGAGGAATTACTGACTTAACCAGCACATTACTCCTAAGAAGCAAGAAGCAAAACTTGAAGCCAGGTATGATGGTACCTACAATCTTAACACTGAGGAGGCTGAGGCAGGCCTGCTAGCCTTTCATGGATAACCTGGGCTATAGAGCAAATTGCAGGCCAGCCATGGCTACATAGCAAGATCTTATCTTTAAAAAAAAAAAAAAAAAAAAAAACTAAAACCAAACAATAAAACAAACAAAACTCCACAGACAACACAATGGTGTTTTAATAATTTAATATACCTTTCCCATAAATAGTAAGTTATATTCATTACAAGAAGATAGGTGCAGATCATCTTGTCTGCTTAAATTTCATGAAATTACAAACCAACAACCAAATTAGATCCCTTCTCTTCCTCTTCCTGCTCCTGAACAAATGAGACTTAAAATCATTGGAAAGGGAAGCTTTAGGAGGTGTGGCCTTGCTGGAGGAGGTGTGGCCTTGCTGGAGGAGGTGTGGCCTTGCTGGAGGAGGTGTGCCAGAGGGCATAGGCTTTTGAGTGTTCAAGAATTGTGCCATTCATTCCCAGTGTGTTCTCTGCTTCCAGCTTGTGGATCAAAATGTGAACGCTCTTCTGCTCTGGCCAACATGCTGCCAAAATGCTCCTAACCTTCTGAAACTGACAACCCATTTAAATGCTTTCTTTTATAAGTTTCTTTGGGGTGATGTTTTGTCACAGCAACAAAATAGTGTGTTAATACAGTAAAGTTTAGTACATACTAATCAAATGATTGAGGCACAATGATCAATAATGGGATCAATCAGAATCAAGGTCTACCTGTTGGTGGCAATAAATACAAAATCACTTATACGATACCCCTACCGCAGGTCCGCAATCTGAATCTAATGTTGAGAGAACACCAGACAAAGCCCATTAGAGAATGTTCTACAAAATGACTGCCTTGTATTCTCATATATCAAGATCAAGAGCCTATTCTAGAGTGAAGGAAGAAAAACAAAAAGATACAAAAACTGCCACTAGCAATATGGAGTGGATTTTCTGTAAAGAGCACCATTTTGACAAGTAGAGAAACTGAAAAGACTTGAAGTTTCTTGAAGGAGTAATAATATATCAGTGTTAATTTGTTGGCTACTTATTATCAAGCAGCTCAGAAAAATAAATTTATCATGTGCTTATTTTTTTCTGTTAATTTGAGAATGTTTCAAAAATCAAAATAGGAAAAATTAGGGATTTAAAACGAGAAAGTTTTCCCACTACACAAAAGCAGGCACCCAAGTCGCAATTGCATCACATTAAACAAACATACCTATCGATTCAGAATACAAAGTGAGCCAAGATTAACAAGCAACACAGGCAAAAAAACAAAGGAATAAAAATGTCATTTAAATTACCGATTTATTCTCCCCTGCGGACTTCAACTTCTCCTGCAGTTTTATGGTGGTCTGACGGATTCTTTCTATCTCCTCCTGCTGCTTAAGAATCAGCTGCCTTTCCTTCCGAGCTGCCTTATTGGCTTCTTGAAGACGTTTTATTTCTGCCTAACATTTAAAGAGTTAGGAGAAGGGATTGAGGTTTGAAGGAGATAAATTCAAGTAGCATACAGAAAAAAATGAAGTCATCAATAGATAACAGATACAATGTAATTCAAGATAACAATACCAAAACATTTCGAATTAGTGGAGGGAAAGTGTTATAAATAACTGCATTGTTCTAAAAGAGTTTAGCATGATCTCTTAGCTTTAATAACTATAGTCAAACATGCTGGCAAATTCATAGTCCTTTTTAACCTTTCATACCTTTCACATTTTCCCATAATGTTACTGTATCTTTACATTTACCTGTTTAATAGCTGCACATCAGCAAGCCAAGTAGTGTAACCACTATTGTACTGTTAAATTCTTAAATCCTAACATGTCTCACTATCCAAAGAATGCTTTAACTCTATAACTGTTTTATGTTATAAACTATTAATAAGATCCTAACAGTAGGAAAAGTGAGGCAATAATATCGGTCTATGGCCCTTAATGCAGGATTTTGTTTTTTGTTTTTTTAAGGTTTATTTATTTATTTATTATGTATACAACATTATGCCTGCATGTATGCCTGCACACCTGAAGAAGGCACCAAATCTCATTAGAGATGGTTATGAGACACCCTGAGGTTGCTGGGAATTGAACTCAGGACCTCTGGAAGAGCAGCCAGTTCTCTTAACCTCTGAGCCATCTCTCTGTCCACTTAATTTACTAATGAGATAAGTATAATAAAGACACTAAAAACCAGTTATTTTCATTATTCATGTCTGAGAGTTGTTGGTTTTTTTTTTAATTATTAGCTATCTGAAAAGTTAACAGTTTAATGGTTAACACTCTGGATTCATTCTAATGTGCCAAAAAATAAATTTTCACTATTCAAATGACCCAAGTCCTCTTCAAGAGTAGCAAGTGCTCTTAACAGCTGAAGATAAGAGTAAACATAGTTTGCCTGTCAATAATTCTTTCAAGTCAAAGTGATATTCTGGAGTGGGGCTGTGTCACCAATCTACAATAAAGAAATGCAAGCTAAAAGAATGTTTAGATTCCATCATCAATCAGGAACAGCTGTCATCAAGAAAACAGGACAAGAAACACTGATGAGGACACAGAGAAGGAAAAACCATTACATACTACGGGTAGGAATGTGAATTGGTGTAACCACTATGGAAATCAGTAATGGAGTGTCTTTTAAAACCTAAAAATAGAAATACTAGATGACCCAGTTATACCACTTTGGCCATATCCAGACAGAAATATGATTCAGCGTCTAAATAAGATTATAAGTCATCAGAATGCAGAGATCTCTGCACAGCTGTGTTTACTGTAGCACTAGTCACAATAGCCACAATCTGGAACCAGCCCAGAGGTCTGCCCACATGTGAATAAATAAAAAATGTGGTACATTTATACCATGTACATTTACCAACTGTAAATAATGAAATTAAGACATTTGAAGGAAAATGGGTGGAACTGAAATTATTATGTTAAATAAAATAAGACAGATTCAACAATTATCAAATTGGCCCCCATAGACTCATGTGTCTGAATAGTTGGCAGGGAGTGACACTCTTAGGAGGTGTGTCCTTGTTAGAATAGGTGTGGTATTGTTGGAGGAAGTGTGTCACTGTAGGAGTCAGCTGTAAGGGCTTCCAGTGCTTAAGCTCTGCGGCACTGCAGGGAGAGGTCCCTTCCTGGCTGCCTTCAGATCAAGATGCAGAACTCTCCCCTCCTCCTCCAGCGCCAAGTCTGCCTGCACCCTACCATGCTTCCTGCCATGACAGACCGAACCTCGGAAACTGTAAGCCAGCTCCAATTAAACATTTGCCTTTATAAGAGTTGCTGTGGACATGGTAAGTCTTCACAGCAAGAAAACCCCAAGACACTAGGTATGTTAATTTTAAAATTTTTGAAACACACAAATTTAAAAAGATAAATACACTTGGCTAGTTCAATTTCCAATTCAAATAACCACACAAATACTTTTCCATGCACTATAGTCTGCTAGCCAAGGCAGGGCCCTAAGTGTGAGCATTACATTTTTGTTAAACACAGTATGAGACACACGAATGCAAGGGTTACAATCATAAGATTATCATTTTACCACTTAATTAGGGCTTTGTTAATCAAAATTTACTTTTTTAACTGTTCGTGCATAAAAGTAAAGAATATGACTTATCAGTTCAATCTGATGTCCCCAGTTTGTGCTAGGGCACTGCTTTGTGCTCGAATTTCTGAAGCAAATAACATATAACTCAATGACTTTTCCAGGGAATCCAAAGGGGGAAAGGGATGTGAATCTCCTGCTGTCATTGGGTGAGTGTCTCCTAAGATCCATGCATTAGAAGGCCAGTCTCCAGCTTGTGGAGTGATTAAGCAGTAGTAGACTCTTGGGAGGAACTTAGACTGAGGTCATGACTACTCTCGTCTTTTCTCTCTTTTACTTCCTAGCTACCAAGAGCTTCCATCCCTCCAGATTTTGTGACCCTGTCATGATACACTACCTAACTTTCAGGTCCCAAAACAACCGGACCAACCATGTGGTAGAAGCTCTCAAATATAACCAAAGTAAGCCTTTTCTTCACCTCAGGCATTCACTATGGCAACAGAAGGCTGGCATATTTCCTACAGTAAGTAAAGTAAGACAATCAGTAGGGACATTCCAGGGAAGCTGGTTGTTGATACTATTTGAGTAATAATCTATTACTATCCTTCTAAGTCCACTAAGCCATAAACCTCGTCAATACGTAATTAATGTCATAAAACACTACTCAAGAAAACGTTAAGTATTAACCCACATCCACTTTTCCACACATAGCTTAATTTTTTAATTTGTATTTTGTAGGATTTTTATTCTCTGTAGTAAATGACAGTAAGCAATATGACAGTTTTAAAATAAAAGAAATAGATGAGATTGGCAAGAAATGCCTATAATTATTGTACTACAGAAATAAGCAGTAGTATCAGCTAAATCTTATAAACAGTGATAATAGCAAAATGTGATTAGGTAAAATACCACATTCACAAGCTTCCCTTGTGACAAACTGTCTCACATGTTTCCAACACACCTTTTCTTGCTGAAGTCTTAAAAGCAAACCGCGCTGTTTCTTCCGGAGTGGGGGCATTTTATCATCCTCTCCTTTGTCTCGTAGATGCCTGAAAAGCATAGTCTTTCGTTGATACAAAAGTCAAGTTTATAATCTCAAAATTCTTAACTATTCTAAAGCCTATAAATTAATTTAATATCTTTCTATGTGGAAAGCAATTGCTACAAGTACCAGTTTCAGCAAGTGTTTTACTTAATATGTGTGTGGGGTGAGGTGTGTGTGTGTTTGTGTGTGTGTGTGTGTGTCTGCGTGTGTGTGTGTGTGTGTGTGTGTGTGCTGGCCCTGGAATCCATCCTCTAAGGACAGCAACATACAGCACTTGAGAGTCATTAAGTATAAAATGACAACCTATAATGAGTTGGATAAAGTGATCTAAGAAATGAAACCATTTGCCAATACAAAAATTATCTTGTAAGTAGGTAGCACAAACCAAAGAGTACTGCCACTATTTTTAGCTTGAGAACTGTGTTGATGAGATCACATCAGGTAAGACAGGCTGGGAACATGGCTCACACGTGGCACAGTGTTTAGCATTCACCAAGCCCAGATCTGGTTCCCCAACATCAAAAATAAAAACATTATAAGACATAAAACATTTCTTATTTCAAAAAAATCCCCTGAATATCGAAAATGATACTTATTGAAAGAACTTGCTTTTTTTGATGCTCTAGCCAGGCTAATTCGGCCTTTGTCTTCTCCTTTAAGGCCTTTTCTCGGAGCCTCAGGAGCGAGGACTGGTGAGCGGCCCGCACCTCCTCCTCCTTCATGTACTGCCGCACCATCTCCATAGTGAACTTAGAAAAGCTATCCTGTCCGCCCGAGAACGGCATGCTCAGCTCCTAAAGTGAGTGCACAGTTTAGTTCAAAACTTTTTGGTATTTAACTTTATTTAAAAATCTACATATTTGTAACACATAAATTACAAAAGATAGGGTGGGGCCACATGCCAATAGTTCCAGAGGCTAAGATATGAGGATTGTATGAACACATGTTTGAGACCACATGAGGAACACAGTAAGATTTCATCTTAAAAAGAAACAAATAAAATAGAAATAAAGCAAATAAGCATTTAATAAAATATCTACCATATAAGAAAATATTACTCACAAAGAGAGGAAAGGAAGGAAGAGAAACTCATCTAAAAAAATTGAACATTTTTGAATGAACAGTTATTGCACAGCATGCAAGGTCAGGAACAAAGCAGATAAGCTCTGCCCGTTTGCCATTAAGCATACAATCTGGAAAGGAGAATGTATATTTTAAATGGATGAAATGAAAAAGCTGTAAGCAATACTGGCTGAGATCTTTAAAGGTCTTATAACTAATACGTTTACATTCTATTTTATTTGAACAACCAAGCCAGATTTTACACTTAAAATATAAATCTGACCTTGGCAAATATTTCTGATAGTTGCCAACTATATAATGGGTATTTATATAAATGGATTCTCATACCTTTGAAAATCTATGACTGCAACCATTTACCTCCTTAGTAAGAACATACCTTGGTAGAAGACAGTGCAGTCTTGTCTGGGGAAGCATCTTCATCAGAGTCGTCAGGATGGCCTCTCTTCTTCTCCATGTTAAATCTACGATGACTCTCAGAAGGTAGTAAAGATCGGAATGACTTTTCTTCTATTTCATCTTCTGTCATAGACTCATCAAATTTCAGGGAGTATTCTGTTGCAATAGACGTTGAATCTAATAGAATGGACAGAATTATCATCAATCTTTTACAGCGGAAGGAAGGGTGTGACACAGCGTCCCACATAGCCCAGGCTAGCCTTTAACTCCTGCTCCTCCTGCCTCTACCTCCCAAGAGCTAGGCTCACAGGTGAGCCCCCCTGAGGTGTGCCCCCCTGAGGTGAGCCCCCCTGAGGTGAGCCCCCCTGAGGTGAGCCCCCCTGAGGTGAGCCCCCCTGAGGTATGCCCCCTGAGGTGTGTCCCCCTGAGGTGAGCCCCTCTGAAGTGTGCTCCCCCTGAGGTGTGCCCCCCTGAGGTATGCCCCCTGAGGTGTGTCCCCCTAAGGTGTGCCCCCCTGAGGTGAGCCCCCCTGAGGTGTGCCCCCTGAGGTGAGCCCCCCTGAGGTATGCCCCCTGAGGTGTGTCCCCCTGAGGTGAGCCCCTCTGAGGTGTGTTCCCCCTGAGGTGTGCCCCCCTGAGGTGTGCCTCCCTGAGGTGAGCCTCTCTGAGGTGTGCCTCCCTGAGGTGTGCTTCCCTGTGTGCCATCACATCTGGTTTATGCTGCATGGTGCTGCACATCACCCCTAGGTCTCAGTGTATGCTGGGCAAGCATGCTTCCAACTGAGCTACCTCCCCAAGCCCTACCATAATTCTTCTCAGCGGACCTTTAAATAGAACCCCTCTTGCCTCTTACTGAGGCAATTCTATATAAATTCTCAGAACTGTACCTAGCATTTAAGAGGAAAAATTAAATATCTTACAATAAGAAAAACAAACTCTCTAAAAATACCTAAAAATGCTAGAATAAGAAATGTGCTAATCCTGCCTCTCACAGGCTACAGAACTCAGGAGGGCCCTGCCCTCTCCTGCTGCAGCACTCAAGATGCTCTGCATTTCACCTGGGCAGCACAGCAGAGCTGACCCTGGGGATGGGGAGTGTGGGTGAGCTGACCCTGAATCTTGAAACCAGTCTGTCTTAAGGTGGCATGGACAAGGAAGAGATGCCCCCTTTCTTTCCCTTGCCCCTCATCACCTATGTTATGCAGGAGAGCTGGCCTTGTCCTTCACCAGCTGCAGGCCCTGCACCTCACCTGGGCAATACAGTAGAGCTGGCCTTGGTAGCAGGGGTTCAGTGTGAGAACAGGAGAGCTGCCCCAGCCCCTCGCCTGAAGTAACACTCAGGAGAGCAGACCCTGCACCTCGCCTGGGCTGCACAATGGAGCTGGCCCTGCTGGCATGGGTGTGGGGGAGCTGGCCTGAGGGCACGAGAGTGGGAGAACTGGCTGTACCCATGCCAGCTGCAGCACTGGGTGAACTAGGTGCAGAGAGCCTACCCTGGTGGTATGGGTAAGGAGTGCTGGCAGGTTGACCAGCTTGGTGACCACCCAGGCCCAGATCCAGGCTCTGAGCTGGCCCACCTAGCATCTACAATCTATGAACTGCTGGAGCGAGAAAGGGGACGTTCTGCAGATCCTGCAGCTTTGGATCTGTAGGACACAAGGCAACAACAGGATATTCGAGGAGTCCCAGCGAAGTTTCAGTGTTGATGGTATAGTAGAAGCCAGAGGCCTTGAACCGGACCAATGAGTCACTGCAATGAACATTTGCAAGTAAAGAAGTGTGGACAAAAGGGTGTACCGTGTGACATACGGGGACACACTACAGCTTCCACGACAAGATTTTTTTCTTTGTGGGGAAATAACAAGGGTGGAGGGTAGGTGCGAAGGGAATGGGGAGATGAGTGGAACTGGGGTGCCTGATGTGAAAGTCACAAAGAATTTTAAAAGTTAAATAATAAAAAAGAAATATGTTAAAAGGTTAATATATTTCATAAAGAACAATTACACATCAACTAGGAAATCCCTATTGTACACGGTTTATGATCAGATACTTCACAAAGGAAATGACAAGAGAAAAAAGTTTATAAATGTTTAACATTTTAGCAAAGAAATAAAAGTTATCCTCCTCTGAATACATTTCAGATACACAACTTTAATGACTCATGCTGGATCTGACCTGAAAGCCTCTTTCCTGTGGTCTAGGTTTTACAGTTCCAGAAAATGCTGTGCAAGCTGCCAATGGACAGAAGCCATGAAACCATCCTACCCAGCTCCACTGCTTGTGACCCATGACGTCACAGCATGGTGAGCTAGGCATAAAGGTGCAGTGGGCGGCACTCACGTGTTGGTGGGAGGCGACACTTGTCTTAGCTGGGCCTAAGGTCCACTGGGCAGGGCAGAACTCAGGCCTGCTACTGGAAACCTGGCTGACTTCCTGGGATTAGTGAGGTTATGAACCATAGAAAAGTAATCTTCTATCCTCTCTTTTCTAGACCAGCATAATTCCTTATCACATTCTAAATCTATCCAATTTTTATTTACCCAGATTTCACAAAGCAAACTGCCCACAAACTGACTGTTGGTAAAACTCCTAAGAACCAAGTGGCTACAAAATTTACTCTCAGAAGAGTGTGCCCTCTACTGGAAAATCAGAGAGGCTGCATGGCTGTGGACAGACAGGTGCCACTCTATGCAATGAGATCTAGCAGAAGCTCAGGGAACTTAAAAGTCACAAACCTCTCTTAGCATCAGTGAAACACTGCTTTGACTTCAAAACAGATTTAAAATAAAGTTCTCACTCATGAGAGGCAAATGAAAGCTACATGGGCATCCTTTTAAAAACATAAGCCTGGTTGGGCAGTGGTGGCACATGCCTTTAATCCCAGCACTCAGGAAGCAGGTAGCCAGCCTGGTCTACAGAGTTTCAGGAGACCCAGGGCTATACAGAGAAACCTTGTCTCGGAAAAACAAAAACAACACGAACAACAACAACAACAACAACAAAAAACCCCACATGAACGTGTTTGTCATCCACAAAAAAACACAGAACAATTATGCCAAAAGACAGCGGACTAGAATGCAGATGAACAGCACGTGGGGAGCATGCTTAGGCCCCTACCAGGCCAGGAAACATCTCATGCTCGAGAACTGCAGAAATGTTTCTTCTCTCTTCTTCCTGTTATTGGTAGTTCTGGATATTAACTTTTCCCCTCACAGGGTCAACATACACCTGACTGAGATTGCAAGTGGGAAAACAGGACTTAAGTATTGGTAGTTTTTCCAGTTCCATTTATGTGTGAATTGTTCATATAAATCCAGGGATATAAAACACTAATATAAGTGAGACTGTTTCAGCCATTCAACTTTTTAACAATTATAAGTAAATATAAAAATAGCGTGGACAATACTAATGTTCTAATTGATGGAAGCAGGGTGGGTAGAACAGCTTTGGCACCTTGGCCTGAACTGACAGTGACAGCCTTGCTGTCTGCTAATTGTCCCAGAACCCTCTTCTCCCTTTTGAAGAAGACAGCTTCAGACACTCCAGTGACCCATGGCATACAGTCCTACAAGTCCGCTCTCCTTCCCTCACTTTGGCCTGCCTACCTTCGTTTAGGCTGGCACGGTTTCTGCTGGTAGCCACCTCTCTACACTTGCTTTCCTCCTCTCTTCTCCCTTGCACTACAGCTCCCCTCTCAGCTAGACTGGCAGGGCTGGAGACATGGGCTGGTGGTTAACAACACATGCTTCCTTTCCAGAGACCCGAGTTTAATTCTCAGCCACATAATGGCTCCCAACCATCTATTCCAGTTTTAGAGGATTCAATGCCCACGTTGGGCCTCTGCCAGCACCAAGCACACATGTGGTACATAGACATACATGCAGGCAAAACACTCTCACACATAAAAGCTTTAAAATAATAAAGACAGGGATTGGCTGAGAATTTTCTAAACCTTTTTTTCTTAATAATTCCTTCAAGTTACTATTAGCAGTAAAGAGAAACAACTCTTTGGTAGTAACCTCTTAAGGTAAATGTTCCAGTCTGTCACTTTTAATTACTATTCTTCAGATAGAACCTCAAGCCCAGAGAGTATAGTTCCTCAATAAAGCAGCTGCCTAGCATACACAAGGCCCTGAGCTCAACTCCAGCAGCACAACAAAAGCAAATGAGTCAGTGTGTGAGTGTAATGGACTTATTTCCATTTTGTCCCAAGGATCGCTCTTCCTCCAGTTTTCTACATGTACGCAAGGAAAGTTACCTTTCTCATCAGGAAGAGACGGAATACTGTCACTTCGTAAGGAATCATCTGCAGCCGTCTGCAGCTGTTCATCAACTGAGCTCTCCATCTTCTCACTGGGGAACGTCTTCTCATTTTCCTTACAAGGTGGAACTGGAGGGCTGTCTTGCCGGCTGCTACCACTACTGCTTCTGTGTATGCAGATGGTATGGAAGCAAACGCACAGGAGAGAAATTAAAAGAAAACTTCAAAAAGATTGTGCTCCATACTCAAGTCATAAACTGAAGGCAAACAGACATACTATAAATAAAACATGCAGAAAGACCAGGAGAGGTCGTTTTCCTTGGAAATACAGCAGACAACCACTATTCACAGGTTGCCATGTCCCTGTTTCATTTCACAGTCATGTTTTCGGTTAAAGGAGGCTCCTGCTCACTACGTCCATTTTCTTTCTCTACTACTGTGATGTATCACTAATTGTGCTACTAGAACTGTTCTTGATAAACTAAACTTCACACTTTAAATTCATAAATTGCTTTTTTCCTCTAAAAATACCAGGCAATGCTGATCTTTTCTCTTTCCTTTCCTCTTTCTTTTCCTTTCTTTTCTTTTCGACAAGGTCTCATGCAGCACAATCTGGCCTTAAAATTGATATATAGCAAAAGGTGACTTTGAACTCCTGGTCCTCCTGACTACATCCCAAGCGCTGGGACTATAGGTGCCGGGCTCCACAGTTGATTTTATGTGGTTTTAGGGATTGAGCTCAGAATCTTGTACATGCTAGGCAAACCCTACCAGGTCATCTTTAAAAACCTTTATTTGCTTTAAATTAAACAAACACACAAACAGGGTAAAAAAAAAAATCAACATTTTGGGTTACTCTGTATAAAAGATATTTAAGGACTTTGTATTATTCTTGCTAATATTTAAAAAGTCTGAAATTATGTCAAAATTAGATATCAAATAAAATCTCTATTTATTTATTTGTTTATTTATGTATTTATTTATTTTGGTTTTTTGAGACAGGGTTTCTCTGTGTAGTGCTCCGGCTGTCCTGGAACTCACCTCACTCTGTAGACCAGGCTGGCCTGGAACTCAGAAATCCGCCTGCCTCTGCCTCCCAAGTGCTGGGATTACAGGCGTGCGCCGCCACTGCCCGGCAAAATCTCTTTTCTTATATCCCACGATTCTATTCTTAATTTTCTTTCTACCTTTAGAGCTAAGTTTTCCTGTATTATTTTCACTTGCTTTTATTTTTTATCTTTCCTTAAAATCCTGCCTTTAGCTATGGTGAATTTGAGAGATGTAAGTGCGTACATACGGTTCCCACCTGAATGACTGCAATCAGAAGACAGTAACCAGTGTTCCTAAGGATGGGAGAAAACAGCCGGGCGGCGGTGGCGGCAGAGGCGCAAGCCTGTAATCCCAGCATTTGGGAGGCAGCAGGTAGATTTCTGAGTTCGAGGCCAGCCTGGTCTACAGAATGAGTTCCAGGACAGCCAGGGCTACACAGAGAAACCCTGTCTCAAGAAACCAAACCCAAACCAAAACACTCCATGTGGGAAGTATGAGACTTAGGAAAAGAGTTTGGCAATTACTGACAAGGTTTCAGTCTTTCAAAAACAAAACAAAATAAAATATTTATCACAAGGTTCAGTACTTCTTAAATATATACTCATAAAATATGAAAACATATATCTACACAAAAGCTCACAAATGTTCACAGCAGAATTATTCATTATATCTCAGAAGCAGAAACAAGTAGCAATGGCTATTTGCTGACAGATAAACTGTAATATATGTGCACTAGAATATGATTTGACATTATTAATACAGTAGTGATGTACACAATAACATAGATGAGCCCTGGAAACATGAAACCTGAATGACCTGGTAAAACTTTCAACCATGTGAATGGCTGCAATGGGTGCAAACTTAAAAAAAAAAAAATCACCCTGGTTATCACACGGCTGAACAAGAAACCTATTACCGGTCACTGTAGTAACCTAATGGCCTACATGAAGCATCAGTGGTGGTAGCATTCAGCTAAGGCTAAAGAGAAACACACAGTGTCAGACACCGAAAGTAATCAAGACCTATTGTGTTAATCACGAATTACTGTCCAAGTTCTTAGCTCTTTATTGAGGCTTTACTATACTTGATGATGTGGTTATTACACCACTAGAAATGCTGGAAAGGAGCCTGTGAAATCTACTCAGAGGACTGCACCGTAACTGAGAAATATAGACATTAATGTTGTGCCAGTATGAAGGACAAACTATTCAGTATTATTCATAACATTAGTATGCATAGTAACATCAGCAGATATGAGTAAAGCCGTCCATGATGGAGCATGCTTGTAGTCCCAATTACAGCCACCCAGCAGCACACTGTGAGACCACAGTCTCAAAGGAGAAGAGAGAAGAAAGAGGGAGGCAAAGAGAGGCAAAGATGAGGAAGAGAAAAGGAAATGGTGGGGGATGGGGAGAGAAAATGAAAAAGAAAACAGATGTCAGTGTGGAAATGTGTGATAAACCCAGGCTTTAGAGCCAGATAAATCAAGGCTCAGATCCTTAATGTGTTACTGTGTGTGAGTGTGAGTGTGAGTGTGTGTGTGTGTATGTGTGTGTGTACAAGCAGGTGTCTAAGCGTATGTCCCAGTGTTTTGTGAGGACGTAGACATGCAGGCAAGAAGAGCACAGAGCATGACGCAGTGCTTGGATCGAAGTCCAGTCCTCAGGACTGTGCAGCAAGCACTCTGAACCACTGAGCCGTCTCGCTAGCCCTTTAGTGGAAGTCTCAATGTCTCCAGGGGTCTTAGTTCCCTTCTCTAATCTAATCATACATTATCTGACTTGAAAGGTTACTCTAAATATTACATGCAAAAGGAACAACCTACACAATGTTCAGGTTACTATACACTCAAGAAATAGTAGCTGTATTATTACATGGACAAATATTTTTTTTACATGTTAGCTAATTAAAAAGGAAGACTGGCATTTTAAAGGCCAGACATCATTCAATTTATAGAAACAAAATTTAAAAGGAAAAAGCAATGTTTAGAGCATTTATCAGAGTTCACCACAATGTACTGCTGAAAGCCCTCCTCACCTCCGATAATCGTGACTCCTGTATCTTGAAGACTCAGAATAATTGTCACGGGAAGGCGAATACTTCTGGCGCTTTGAATCCAGGGTTCCTTCTTTACTCTGGGAGAGTGAAATAGAATGACTTATCCTAAAAACAAACAAAACCAAACCTGATTAAACACTGGCTCTCCAGTGGTATATGGACTTTAAATGCTGCTTAACAGTAATAGAACGTAAAATCTTGACTGCATAAAAATTACAAAAATAAGTCTAAGCATTTTAGAATCCAAACAGAAAAGAACATATAATACAAAGAATACCCTCACTAGCCACTCCTGGTCTCAATAATAAAAAAATTTATGAATTAGAGAGTTAAGATACTATTTAAGGACACACACACACACACACAAACACACACACAGAGCAAGCAGGGTGTGGCAGGCAGCACATGCCTTTAAGCCAGAACTTGGGAGGCAAAGGCAGACCTCTGAGTTTTGGGCCTGATCTACAAAGTGAGTCCCTGTCTCAAAAAAAAAACCAAAATAAGAAACAGACCCCCAAACAAACACCCCAAACAACAACAGAAACAAACAAAACAAAACAAAACCAACCCACAAAGCTTGGAGTACTGGCTCCTGCTTGTACTCTCCGCACTTGGGAGGAGGAAGCCAGAGGACTGTCAAAGGCAGACCACACTGGTTGCGCTGCACAGCGCTCTAGGCCAGACTGACTTCCAGTGTGAGACACTGAACAAGTCTCCCCAAAAGAAAACATATACACACACACACACACACACACACACTAGGCATGGTGACTCACACCTTTATTTAATTCCTGCACCTGGGAGGCAGGGTTTGAGTCCAGTCTACATAATAAGCCCCTGGCTAGTCAGGGCTAAAACTTTTTAAGTGACTTTTCAGTGTTTCTAGAGTAAAGTCCAAAATCCTACCATCTGCCAGGTCTCACCCTGGTTGTCCCACCCCACTTCCCTCTTTGCTCTCTTCTTCCAGTCACACTGGCCTTTTCTGCTTTCAATTCCTCTTAAATATGCTGTGTTCCCTTTCCCGTCAAGGTTTTCTGTCTGACTCTTTACCTCCTTTATATCACCTACTCCTCTACTTACTATATCCCATGATCTCCTGGCCTTCTGCTGTTTCAATTCCACTATTCCACACCTCTGAAACACATTTCTTTTATAACACTTACCTAAGTTTACAAAGTTTTCCTTCACTTAACTGAGTATATGACAAACGTTCCTCTTTCCATTGGACTGTACACCATGATGGTTTTCTCTAGACCCTAAATGGTGCACAGGACATAATTCCGAATGGCTACATACTCACCTATCTGTCTCAGCTTTGGTCCTCAGTTGTTTCATGAAGTCTGGAAAATGCTGCCGCTGGTGGTCATACAGTGTTGCTAGTGGAACTCCAGAAGTCGTGATGGCATCTGCGAGGTGTGTTCGAGTTAGTTCTGCCATCTACATATGAACACACCAAACAGCAAAAATAGACTTTAAAAGGCAGTCGCAGGAGAGCAGAAAAGGAGCACAATGCCCTGGAAAGATCACTGAGCTGGGGCTCGCAGGAGGGCTCCCTGACAGCGGCTGCCAAGCACGAGGGCCTGAGTGTGATCTCTGAGACAGAGCCACATGGTAGCAGGAGAGAAGCATCTCCTTCAAGTTGTCCCCCAACTTCAACACTCAAACTCACCTGCCCTCCCCCACAACAAGTAAATAAATACTGTGACCTTAGTGGCGCTTTGCTCAGAGTCACTGTGCCTAAGTCTACATCTTGTAGGTGTTAGACACCCATGACTGACAAGTTCTTACTTATTCAGGATGACTCAGAGGAACGAGCGAAAGGCTCCAGTGGCTCTTACCTCACAGATCTGCCGAGCTGCATCTGTGGTGAGGCGCGCAGTCTCTGACTGCTGAGCTGCTATTTTACACGTTGCTTCCTGGAGGACTTCTGTCACTTCTCTTTGTGATTTAACCACCTGCTGTAATGATTCTGCATGAACCTACAAATAAAACGCTTGCTTTAGTCTTCCTTCCATGTAACAATTTTAACTTACAAATTTGTTTCATGGACCAAATACTTGATGAAAAAGTACACTTGACTACTCCGCACCTTGGTCGCCGCTTCTCTAAATGGGGACTGAGTCTTGACTACGTATTTCAAAGGGTTGCTACGTAACTCAAATGTCATGAAATTACCACAGATAAAGTACTAAACATTATTTACCACCTTCCTTTTTTACACTTATATGCTTAATGAGTTCTCCAGTGAACTTTTTAAAATATGAAGTTTTAGGTTTAATAAGCCAACATTTGCCACAAGACAAATTACCTGAGCTGTTTTGTTGCGGGTTTCTTCTAACTGTCTCTGACACTCCAAAGCCTCTTGTTCAGCTTTTAGCTTCAATAAGGCCAAATCTCTTTCATGACGTTGCTGCTGTGCCTTTCAATTAAAGTGATCAAATATTAATTCTTCAGAATTAAAATGTCTTGATACAGCTGCTACAGTAAACACACCCCTTTGCTCCCTATCTTCCCTCGGATAACAGGCAATCTGTCTCAGTTTCCTGCAGAGCTAAGACTGCAAACAGGAACCACTAGACTCAAAATGTTGTCTCTAATGTAAATGATAGATGCCCAACAACTCGAGCCTGAAGGAAAGGCAGCAAACCCTCATGTCATCAGACATCGTACTGTTTATCAGAAGGACTGAGGCCATCCACCATCTATCACTATTTCTATACAGAAATTTTATGAGAATACCAAAAGCTGGCTAGAAAGCAAAAACTATACCATCTAACTCTTTGATTTTACTAAAGTTATATATGTCAAACTAAAGTTAATGCCTCATTTCTCATCATTTTGACTTTGCCTCTGAAGGAGCAATTTCATTTAAAATGTTGCCTCCCTAAAGGCTCCCTTTTGGTTAAAAAAAAAAATTCTGACACCATCATACCATACAGTGTTAACTCCAAGTATATATATGTTCCATCTCTTCTAGAATGGTATTAAATAAATAGTATGTTTCTCTACAGGTAGTTAGCCTATACACGAAGTTATATAAAGCCATGAACAGATTTGGGATTTCTAAAATTATAATATAGCCTGGAAATAGTACAAAAGAAATCTTTGTGTATGTGGACATACACATAAGTGTATGTGTAGCTGTTTCATACTATAAAGCGAGTTCAGGATTCCTGCCTACCCTGACTGAGTAACAATAGTGTTATCCGGTCACTGGGACAGTACAAAGTCCCTCGATGTTTTCAAAATGGCCTGTGAAGCATAAAAAGGGACTGATGTCTACTTTGTTACGGACTGCCAGACTCAATGCTTATTCCAAATCCATGGTCAGCATGGTCTTTCTACTGCACAGAGGCCAAATAGTCAATGTTAAACCATTTTAGAAGACAATATGAGAGTTTTTTACTAAGTTTTAGATGTGTATACATGCAAGAAAAATGAAAATACTTTGTATATCAACCACAAGAAAATACATGGACAATTAGGACCTACTTACTAGGTTTATTACCTAGTAATAAACATTGGTTTATTACTAAACTTTATTAATTACTAAAATTAATGCCTCATTTCTCATCATTTTGACTTTGCCTATGATTTATTAAATGGTTTATTAATAAAATAAATACAGCTACAGTGTACTTAGATATAATAATAAATAAATCTTTAGGCCAGAATGAGCAGGGCCAACCAGAGGTCCTGAATTCACATTCCTAGCAACCACATGGTGGCTCACAACCATCAGTAAAGCTACAGTATGTAGTCATATACACAAATTAAATAAATAAATCTTTAAAAAAAACGAACAATAACAAAAATCACCACCACCACCAAAACAAAACAAAACAAAAACAACAACCTGGACGAAGCTAGTCATCTCCATCATGAAAGAAAAACAGATGACTGTTATCATTAATCTTCATTAATTCAATCATTAATAAAACATAAAAAACAAAGTATGTGAAACAGAGTAATTGTGCTAGCATTCTTGGGCCACACACTCTATTTTCAGTTCTCTTGGTGGTGCCAAGTTTTTTGGTTTGTTTGGTTTGGTCTTTGAGGAAGGGTCTAGTTACATAGCCCCAGTTGACCTTAAATTCCTGATCCTTCTGATTCAGCTTCCCAAATGATAAGATTGCAAGTATGTACTACCAAATTAGGCTTCAGGCTTCTTTTTAGTAATCCAGGTGATAGTTTTTCTTTTGTTATTTATAGGTACTATACAGACTATTTCGATTTTTTTTTTTTGAGACAGAGTTTCTCTGTATGCAGTCTTAGCTGTACTGGAACTTGCTATATAGACCATGCTGGCCTTGAACTCACTGAGATACTCCTGCCTCTGCTTCCTGATGCTGGGATTAAAGATATGCAACACGATGCCTAGCTTGAAAGTTTTGTTTTGACTTTTTGTTTGTTTTTTAACCAAACAAAACTCATTAAGGATAATTCTAAACACAAAGAAAGGAAGAAAAACTACAGGGAACAAATTACAAAAATTCAACTAATACCTTTATAATCTGAGCCAGAGATACACTCTCCTGCTGAGCGAGGGCAATGCCTCTAACTCTTTCCACATCAGACAACTGGCGCACTGACTCCTCAAGGGCACTGAGGTAACTGAGTTCTGCAGCCATGCGATGCTGAAGGCCAGCAGGGGAGAACCGCTGAGAACCTGGGGACAGATACATCCATAAACCAAAAGGCTCATAAAACACAGCACCAGCTCTCATCTTAAGAGCATGTGACAAATCTCCCTTTTCTTTGTACTAAAGACAGTGACTTACTAATATATTGTATTGTAATAGTTACTTCTTTTCCACTCTTATGGACATATTATATATTACACGCTTACAGACGGTATATAATTTTTGGAGGATGAATTTTGACTAATGCTGGCAACATGGAAAAAATAAACGCTGCTGAATTTATGCTTCTGAATATTTAATTTTTACAGTTTTTGTTTAATACTTCAAAGAGTAATCATATAACCTTGAAGTAACATTTCCCTATCACTTAGTTTGCTATTTTTCTTGTTAGTTTCCATCTCTCTTTTGACATACGGTTTCATGTACCCCAGGCTGACCCTCTAACGCACCCAGTGGCCTAGGATGAGGTGTGTGCAGCCTGCATGTGATATCTGGTAAACCCAGGCTAGGCCTGCACTCCACTAGTCGACTAGAGTTATACCGGCTATACCCAACCCTTTGCTTTCAAATTTTTACCTACATGAATCCACTTACCTGGTGTCGAAGCCATCTCTGTTTTATTTGTATCAGTAAAGGCTGCAGTGGGCTTAAATCCAGTTGTAGCTGGAGGTACTATGACTGAGGACTTAGACCTTTCTAAAGAAGTCCCAGGAAGGTCAAACTGTAACAATTTCTGTGAACTTGGAGATAGGGGAGATGTTGGAGTCTTCTGAGATCTTCCCTTGTCTGATGAGCCACTAGAAGTTTTTGCATAAAGACATTAGAGAAACCAGTCCAAGAAGCAGCTAAACAGTAAGAATGACAAACATGTTTTCTTTACCAACATGAATTAGCTTTACCAATACTAGTTACGATGGAGGCAGTCATTTACTCAATAGACACTGCTTGATTGGATCGCATGAACTCTTCTCTAGTTGCTAGATACACAGCCTTGAACAAGCTAGGTAAACGACCCTTAAATGAAATAATGAAGTAACTTATTGACTAAACTAGCACTGAACAAGTCACATACACCACAGTTCATTCATTCCATTATGAAGCAAACCTAAGACAGCCGTTATACACTAATAAAAATATCACTGTATGTAAAAGCTTAGAAGCAAATATTAAAACATGTATCTCTCACCAAACCCGGACACTATTATGGACAACAAGAAGTGTATACCAAAAGGAGCATGCCATGGTGTCTCCGGAAGGGCCCTGCTGAAGCCTTACAAATACAGAGGCAGATGCTAGCAGCCAACCATTGGTCTGGGCATGGGGTCCCCAATGGAGAAGCTGGAGGGTGATCTGGAGGAGCTGAAGGGGTTTACGGCCCCATGGGAAGAACAATGATGTCGGCCACCCACATGCCCCAGGACTCCCAGGGACTAAACCATCAACCAAGGGGTACACATGGTTCCAGCCAAAGTTGTGGCAGAGGTATGCCTTGTTGGGCATCAGTGGGAGGAGTGGTCCTTGGCCAGGTGAAGGCTCAATAGATGCCCCAACAAAGGGAAATCCGGGGTGGGGGTGGGAGTGGAAGTGGGCTAGGTGGAGGGGCATATACGTGGAGGCAGGGGGTGGGGGGAGGGGTTGGGACTCTTTGGGAAGGGGGGAAATTGGGAAAGGTTTTACCACTGGAAATGTAAATGAAGATGATATTCAATAAATAAAATAAACATGTATCTCAAGCAAAATATTATTTTGTGTTTAAATTTCTTTAAAGCTATGATTCTTTATTTCTCTGTTAAACCAAAGGTAATAGCAAGAAGTTATTTTCATTATTGTCATCTCCAAATACTTAATATATGTTTACCTATACATACTGAATTTTTTAATACTATAACACTGTAAGCTTTTCTTAAGTAACTTCACATAACTGATTGTAACAATTCTTAAGGCATTCAATACAACACAAAATACATCTCATTCATATTTACTTGTATTGGATATCTGTTTGGTGAATAAATTTAGAGATTGTCTACAAAATATTTAGCACAATTAATCCTTTTTTTTTTTTTTTTTTTTGTTTTTTCGAGTGTAGTCTTGACTGTCCTGTAACTGAATTTGTAGACCAGGGTGGCCTGGAACTCACAGAGATCCACCTGCATCTGTCTCCAAAGTACTGGGGTCAAAGGTGTGCACCACCACATCTTGTACAATTAAGACATTTTTAATATACTAAAATAGGTGGGGTTTTTTTTAGCTTCTGAAAAAATGTGAATTTCAAAGGCAAATTATTATGCCTTGAATATCTGAATAAAAGTAGTGTTGAGAAAGCATTTACTGGCTTACTAAGCTCTCTAACAGAGGACTTAGAAAGTGTAACAGTAGTGCCCCTCTACACATGGAGGGGATACATTCTTTGTATCTCCAATAGATACCTGAAACCACACTATTTACACACATACATGTTTAATGTCTTTCCTGTACATTAAAAAATATTTATAGCCAGGTGGTGGCGGCGGCGCACGCCTGTATTTCCAGCACTTGGGAGGTAGAGGCAGGCAGATTTCTGAGTTCAAGGCCAGCCTGGTCTACAGAGTGAGTTCCAGGACAGCCAGGGCTACACAGAAAAACCCTGTCTCGAAAAATCCAAATCCAAAAAAACAAAACAAAAAAAATGTATTTTATGTGTATGTGTGTGTACCTGAGTGTTCTATATGATGATAGAAGCTTTATCCCAATATTTCTATCCTTGTGAAATCATAGCTACTTAATATTTTATAACAACAGTTGACCATAACTGAGCCATGGAAAGCAAAACAATGTATGAGACTATAGTCAATTTGATTTATAGTTCCTAAAGTGTATTCTCATTTTGAATTCTACCACATCAAACAAAATAAAGGACTCTATAACTCACTGTATGGTTTTACAAGATGAATTTATATTTGCTGTGCAGAGAAGATTCACTTAGACAACCATTTCAAAAAGATAAATTCTCAATGATCTCGTAAATACATTAAAAAGGTTTTTTTTTAATTATATTCTTCATTTAATTATATTCCTTAACAAGGTTCAAATTACTTTATCCACTGTGAATCTACACAGATGAAGAGCAAGATACAGAGTCCAGCATGGAGTATTTATTAAGCTTACTTAGATTTCATTTTCTAAAAATTCATAACTTTATAGGTTTTGTCAAATTAAATCGGAGTATCTTTTGTAGAAAATTAAACTTTTATGAATCCTAAATTCAGTGGCAATGCAATTAAAATTTAAGTTCGAATGTAGGCAATGGATTGAACTCAGAGCCTTAGGCTTGACAGCAACTTCTACCCCGGACACAACTCACAGGTCCTAGACTTTACTTTTAAAATGACCAAAACAGATGAACAATAACTGCACAGAAAGCAATTGATTAAAGCTTATGGTAAACAACAAGCTAAATGTGTGACAAGAGAGCAAAATAGGTGAAAATTACATTCCATACAAGTCTGATACCCTGAATTCAACCTCATAGCCCACATCTTTAAAAAACAAACACGCACAAGTCCCTGAGGTATGCTGGGGCATCTCTTGAGTATATGCCCAAGAGTGGAATAGCTGGGTCTTCAGATAGAACCAGTTCCAATTTTCTGAGGAACCTCCAGATTGATTTCCAGAATGGTTGTCCCAGTCTGCAATCCCACCAGCAGTGGAGGACTATTCCTCTCTCTCCACATCCTCGCCAACATCTGCTGTCACCTACATTTTTTTTATCTTAGCCATTCTGATTGGTGTAAGTTGTTGTCACCTGAACTTTTTATCTTAGCCATTCTGATTGGTGTAAGGTGGAATCTCAGGGTCATTTTGATTTGCATTTCCTTGATGACTAAGGACTTTGAATATTTAAGTGCTTCTTGGTCATTCAAGATTCTTCTATTGTGGATTCTCTGTTTAGCTCTAGACCCCACTTTTTAATTGGGTTATTTGGTTTTTTTGGAAGTTAATTTCTTGAGTTCTTTATATGTTTTAGATATTAGCCCTCTGTCGGATGTAGGGTTAGAAAAGATCTTTTCCTAATATGTAGGTTGCCAATTTGTCCTACTGACTGTGTCTTTTGCCTTACAGAAGTTTTTCAGTATCATGAGGTCCCATTTATCAATTGCTGATCTTAGTCATTGGTGTTCTGTCCAGGAAATTTCCCCTTGTGCCAATGAGTGTGGGTATGTGTTCTGCCACGCCATTGGGCACAGCCACTGGGAGAGACAAAACAGTGGGTGCTGGGCTTCAAGGCAGCACTGAGACACCACGCCAGGGGTGGGAAACTGCAGTCTGAGACGTGAGAAAGCTGAAGCTGGTATTCCCTGACCCCCAGACATCCAGTTGCTGCTAGAGTGCAGGCTGAAGGTGGGGCTGGAAGCTGCAGCTTAGCTCATCAGCTTGGCAGGCAGTTGTCTGGAAGTGCAGAGAAGCCTACTGAGATTTAGACTGCGGCTCTATAGGCGAAGGCCTTCTCCATGCTCCCCATGGCGGTGGTAGATGAAAGAGATGGGGGAGGGGGCCCTTGGTTCCAAACTGTTTATTGGCTGTTCATCATGAAAAGTGGATGCACACCAACTCCTCGGGGTGGACCAGAGAGTAAATACCCTTGGCAGGGAGAAATGTCGGGATCTGGAGCTTATTGACTACACCCTCAGGGTCTCTAGGTACCTCATTAGCATGGAGAACTCACGTTCCCTTACGTGGGAAGTGTGGCACATGATACAGGCCAGGGAGCCACTACTGTCTCAGGTGTGAACCCCAAGTTTCCTGGGACTAAGACCTGCTCCCCCTTACCAAGTTTCCTGGCAAGGACCAGTGGCCCACAAATGAGTGTGGGTCTAAATTCTCTTCCCTTCAGTTTCATGAGGTCCCATTTGTCAATTGTTGATCTTAGAGCCTGAACCACTGATGTTCTGTTCAGGAAATTTTCCCCTGTGCCAATGCATTCGATGCTCTTTCCCACTTTCTCTTCTATTAGACTTAGTGTATTTGGTTTTATGTTGAGGTCCTTGATCCACTTGTACTTGAGCTATGTGCAAGGTGATAAATATTTTCATTCTTCCACATACAGACAACCAGTTAGACCAGCACCATTTTTTGAAGATGCTTTCTTTTTTTCACTGTATATTTTGGCTTCTTTGTCAAAGATCAAGTGTCCATAGGTGTGTGGGTTTATTTCTGGATCTTCAATTCTATTCTATTGATTGAACTATCTGTCTCTGTATCAATACCATGCAGTCTTTATCACTATTACTCCGTAGTACAGCTTGAGGTCAGGGATGGTGATTCTCCCCAGAAGATCTTTTATTGTTGAGAACTGTTTTTGGCTATCCTGGAGTTTTTTGTTTTTCATATAAAGTGGAGAATTGCTCTTTCCATGTCTGTGAAGAATTGTGTTAGAATTTTGATGGGGATTGAATTGAATCTGTAGATTGCCTTTGGTAAGATGGCCATGTCCTTAGCAGCCTTATTTGTAAGCCAGTAGCTGGAAACAACCCAGATGTCCCTCAACTGAAGAATGGATACAGAAAATGTGGTTCATTTACACAACGGAATACTATTCAGCTATTAAAAACAAGGACATCATGAATTTTGCAGGCAAATGGATGGAACTATAAAATATTATCCTAAGTGAGTTAACTCAGACCCAAAAGGACATGTAAGCACTCACAGATAAGTGGATATTAGCCAAAAAGTACAGAATGACTAGGATACAATCTATAGACCTTAAGTTTAACAAGCAGAAAGGCCTAAGTGAGGATGCTTCATTCACACTTAGAAGGGGAAAGAAAATAATCACAGGAGGCAGAGAGAGAAAGGAACCTGAGTGGGAGAGGGGAGGGAGAGGGGAAAGGGGAACAGGATCAGTTATGGGGTGGGAGACAGGAAGAGAAGCCCAAAGGGCCAGGAGTATGAATGGAAATATGCAGCCTCAGGCAGGAGGAGATGGGGGGAGCCTTTAGAAAGTACAAAGACCTGGAAGGTGAGACTTTCAGGACTCATTGGGGGTGACCTTAGCCAAAATGACAAACAATGGGGAGAGTCCACCTCCACTAGATAGATATGGCCTCAAGTGGAGGGATGGGGTTACCAACCCTCAGTTAAAATCTCTGACCCAGAATTGTTCCTGTCTCAAAGACAGGGACAAAAATGAAGAAGAAACGAAATGAAAGGTGGTCCAATGACTGGCCCAACTTGGGATCCATCTCATGGAGGAGAAGAGGGGACCAAGGCCTGGCAATACTACTGATGCTATGATGTGCTTACAGACAGAAGCCTAGCATGGCTGTCCTCTGAGAAGCCCTACCAGCAGCTGACTGAGACAGACACACATACTCACACCACTGGACTGAAGTCAGGGACCCCTATGGTTGAATTAGGGGAAGGATTGAAGAAGCTAAAGGGAAGGGAGACCCCTTAGGACGAGCATAGAGCATCAGTCTCAACGAACCCAGATCCCAGTGAGCTCCCAGAGACTGAACAACCAATCACACAGCATACACAAGCCGGTCCAAGGCCCTGGCACATATACAGCAGAGGACTGCCTGGTCTGCTGCCCATGGGAGATATGTCTAATAATATGACTTGAGGCCCCAGGGTTGGGGTTAGGTTTGGTGATGGAGGAGCATCTTCTTGGTGGCAAGGGGGAGGAGGAATGGGATGAGAACTGTAGGAGGAGGGACCAGGAGGGGGGGCAACAGCTAGAAGCTAAATTTAAAAAAACTGCTGGCTACAGTAGCACAGCACTCCTGTAGTGAGACCAATGGCAGACAGCTCAAGGGACAACAGCTTAAAGTTCAATATTAAAACAGCTCAAGGGACAACAACTTAAAGTTCAATATTAAAACAGAACCAGCATGGCACAAACAAGAGAAACAGCCTCAACAGAGAGGAAGGAGAGAACTGAGTCCTCCTGAAATTGTCTTGTCTTTTCACCTCCTCATATGGACAATTTGAGTGATCTTAACTAGACAGGAGAAAAACACTCGGAGGAAGAAATTTTGGGTTTCTCTGTGTAGCCTTGGCTGTCCTGGAACTCACTTTGTAGACCAGGCTGGCCTCGAACTCAGAAATCTGCCTGCCTCTGCCTCCCAAGTGCTGGGATTAAAGGTGTGCACCACCACTACCTGGCTGGAAGAAATAATTTTAACAATGAAACAGGTGAAAAGGATACTAAGTACTTGTGTTTAGAGTTGAAGAATAGAGTTGAGAAACACAATTTATAGAAATGAGCTACTCTGTGGTGCTCCGATGGAAACACTCCAGTAGGACTCGGTTATTAGCATTTCTCTGTGGGGATAGCTCACTCATGAACCCCAAGAGAGGCAAATGCTTATACAAAAGATTGAGCCAAGAACAATATGTGATGTCAGGAGAGATAAAGGGCCTGTACTTGAGGCAAATAATTACTAATAATTTGGCAATGTCCACATGCCAAAACAAAGTATACAGCTACAAACTAAGTTACAGTGTCCTTTAGAAGGTAAACAAGCCATACCAGCTCAACTATGCATGGTAAACTGCCAAGCTGAAATCTACCAAATTCACTGAACAACAATGTATTTAACTGTAATTATATACAAATGACAGCATAAAGCTTTACCTCACAGAATGCCCAGAAAGTTCTTCCAATGTGCTCTCGGCATCCAGACTCTGCTCGTAGTCTCTAACAGCAAGTTTGCTGCCAGCCCCAAGCTTCCTGCCCTGATGGGAACCACGTTCTGAGTCTGACTGTACTTTTTCCTCATCAATGAGTGTGTTCTGAGCACTTCCAGTGAGTGAATCCAGCCCTGGAAAGGATATTTGTATAAGCAAATTTCCAACGTTAGACTTACTGAGAGAGTTGAACAATTTTTTCTGTAAAATAAATTATAAATCAAAGTATTTAAAATTAATTTATATTTAAAATTTATTTTTCATATCTAGAGCAAAGCAGCTCATTTTTCTGCCTCCATTTAAGAACACAGGCATTATGGCACGTGTCTGTAGTTCCGGCATCCGTTATTCTACTTGTGTGAAGTAGAGACTAGTCAAACCTACAGAAGCAGTGCAGTCAGCAGCTGTGGAGGGAAGAGCAGAGATGGTAGCGGTGACAGTCGCAATGATGCAAATGTGGACTTAATGTCACTGAACTTGAAAATGATTTAAGTGACTTGTTTTGTTTCAGACATACACACATGCTTACATAGTGATTTTTTTTTAACAGAGTAGAACTATACATATCAGCAGGCATATCAATCACTCAGAAAGATTTATTGAGTGCCACACGGGCAACTGCTATGCTAAGTACTACGGAACATACGGCACTTCCAGTAAACTTCCAGCCTCTTCAAATCAGCATATGAACTCCAGTCTGCTTTACAGATGAGGACATTTGAGGACTATCTTTGACAATGCTTAGAAATGTACAGGATATACTATCAAGTTGTTCTTTTTTTTTTTTTTTTTTAAAGCAATTGCAAAGCAACATCATTTGTGTTTCTTTTTAAAATAAAGATATGGCTTCATGTGTTATATTTGAAAAAGTCGTCAAAACCAATAATAGTAGTTGCCTCTGAACAAATGGATTACGAGTGACGTATACTTCCTTTTACATTTTTTATTTCATTTACTTGTGTGTGGGAGAGCCAACTGCAACTGAGAAGAGTGCCACAGCTCACACACAGAGGTCAAAGGAGGACTATGTGTCCTCTCCATTCACGTGCATATGGGTCCAGGGGTCAAGTGCAGTCAAGGGCTATGCGGCCATTGCTTTTACCTGCTAAGCCGTCTCCACAGTTTGCTGACCCTGATTTATGTTTCTTAAATGAGCATCTGTAAGATTTTTAATTATGCATTTTTGTCTGTATTGAGAGATTTATACTAAAAAGTTTAATGTTATATAGCAAAAGATATTAAAGATATTTCACAAATGTGAAAGCTATCATTATCATAAATTATCATAACATTATCATAAATAAATTCATCTCCTAATTAAAGAACCAAACTCTAACTTTAGGTCTACCACAAAACCATGAAGAAAACAGCAAGCCTTCAGGTGGGCTTCTACTCACAGTCCATCTTCTCCTTTCTCCCTTTCTTCCCTTTAGAAGCAGATGAACGAGTGGATCCGGCAGAGTAGGCTCCTGAGGAGTGCTGGGAGGCGGCATCCACAGAGGCAAGGTCAGAGGCAAACTTCCTGCTGGGGTGCTCCTCCTGAACGCCTAAGTTGCTACCATCAATTCTGCCAAGGTGAAAGTAATACAAGTTAACAACAACAACAAAAAGAAAATCAAAAGTGAAAAAAATCACAAATTCTGTTTCATAGGAGCTCTGAGTACCTAGATCAGACGCCAAAGCAGAGATTACTCAAGTAAAAACCAAAAAACAAAACAAAACAAGCTTATAACAAAAGTGGCACTTACAAATAGTGGCAGATATGTCCACTAGTGTAAATTTATCAATTTTAAAAGGTTCTCTCTGGCTAGTTACTCCCAGAAAAAGAATCTCAGGTGAGTTGTTTACTGAAGTGAAACCAAATAAAATGTTTCCAGCTGGAGACACAGCTCAGGGGCAGTGTCTGCCTGGCATGCATACAGCCCTGGGCGTGGTCTACACCATAAACTGAGGAGGTGAAAACAGGAGGGTCAGACGTTCAAGGCTAACCTTTGCTACATAAGCCCTAGCTTAAAAAAAAAAATGTTTCAGACATGTATGAGAAAAAATACGATGTTGATGATAGGAAACTGTGACCTCAATTTCTACTCAAACTTACACCCTTATACAGCATATTTATTTTTCCTCTAATAATCTTATATAGACAAATAATTTTAATATATTGTACTTTTACCTAATAATAAAATGTATTAAATCATATTGGTTGATGGTATTAACTAAATCCTTAAAAAACAATTTAAAAATTTTTTCTTTAGTCTCAAAATTTAAACTATATTTTCCTACTATACTTTTATGAATATTCACACTATTTCAGCTAGTAGAAAATTAGCAGAACTAATTTCTATAAGATTATTTAATAATTTCATAGGGGTATAAAAATACTGAATATGGTGAATGATAAATTTACATGGTAATAAAATGTAGGGAAGAAACTCTACAAAATTCAAACTTATTTTGTGACTTTGTATAATTTAACTTCTGTTCTTCAGTTTCCTGTCTAAAACTGGTATTCTAAGAATAATCCTTCCCGAATCAGGCTATTACAGAGTGAGTTAGAGAGGCAAAGTCCACCCTCTCTGTGTCTTGCACACTAAGGGCCCAATAATCATCAGTTGTTATAATTAATTTTTCAAAGCTTAGATGTTAAATGTATACCAAAATCAAGGTGTTTTCTTGATTAAAAAAAAGTATTATTAAAATCATAAAGTTAAATGTCTACCTGATTTTCCTCAATCTACAACAAAAAAACCAACTTTTTATATTTCTTATATTAATAGGTTGAAGACCACTTCCCAATGCTATCCTCTGTTGGGGGCGCACAGACTGATTTATAATCTGTATTCACTTTCTTATATACCAGGTCGTATTTTAAGTAATCTATGTTCCACTCACCAGGTGTGGCAGCACACACAGGCAATCCCAGAACACTTGAGAATTGGAGGCAGGAGGATCAAGAGTTTAAGGTCATCCTTGGCTACATAAGACTATATCTCAAAAAAACAGAGAAAAATGTGTATTTCACTGAACATTTGTAACAACTCTGAGAGGTAAGGAACCAAACAAGCACTCAACTGAACTATCAACTCAGACAGTCGGGATCCAGAGTCCATGACTAGCCCATTATACAGTCTTATATGTATCAACAATTAAGATGTGACTTATGTTCTGACCAGAGCTCTCATTTGTACATATATTTGCTATCAAATTCTTACTGAGATCCTAGAGTTGATTTCTTTTCTGTCAGTGTCCCACTTCCTGGAGAGGAGACAAAATCATCTTCATATGAAACGCTGCTGAGTGGGGTTATGGTGGCATTCAAAGGCTGCGGTGCCGCTGTTCCCCTGTCTTCAAACCCTATAAAAAATAATAAATGAGGTATGGTTAAAAACAAAATAAAATTTAAACTATAAGCAAAGCATTCTACAACTTCATGTTATTAACATAAATAAACAAGGCATTCTTTCACTTGCTTTTATAGTTTTTTTTTTTCAAGGCACGGTTTCTCTGTGTAACTCTGGCTATCCTGGAGCTTGCTTTATAGACCAGGATGGCCTTGAACTCTGAAATCCACCGCCTCTGCCTCCCAAGTGCTGAGATTAAAGGCTTACACCACTATGTCTGGCTGTCTTCACTTTTTAGGAAAAATATGAAAATAAATAATTAATATATCCATTACTAGCTTCAACAACAACCAATAAAAAAAAACAAGCTAGTTTCAATTAAACAACTTATTCTTCTCTCTCTCTCTCTCTCTCTCTCTCTCTCTCTCTCTCTCTCTCTCCCTCTCTCTCTCTCTCTCTCTCTGCTTTTCGAAACAGGGTTTCTCTGTATAGCCCTAGCTGTCCTGGAACTCACTCTGTACACCAGGCTGGCCTCAAACTCAGACATCTGCCTGCCTCCCAAGTGCTGGGATTAAAGGTGTGTGTACCACCACTGCCCAGCCCTATACCTCTCTTCTACTGTGATCCTACAGATTATTTTGAAGCACATTCCAAATGCATATTTCATCTCCAAACATTTCAATATAGGTATAAAATTGTAAGGAAGATCTAATACCAGAATTTAAGAAACCAATTTTCGTATTGAATAATAAGAATGTCAATGTGATGGCTCAGCAGTTAAGACCAGTAGCACTCTTCCAGAGGAGTGCCCTCACAGGGCGCTCACAAGCATCTCTAACTGCAGTCCAAGAGGATTCAAGACTCTCTTCTGGCCTCTGCTAGCACCAGGCACACACAAGACAAATGTGCAGGCAAACACATAAATACGATAATATTAAAATAATAAAATAGTGATTTAAGCATTTTGCTTTCAACAAAAGAAATTGAAAGAGCATTAAAATCAAAAGAATGGCAACTGTCCTTGTTTGCTTTCTGTTGCTGTGATAAATACCATAGCCAAAAGCAGCTTGGCGAGGAAAGCATTTACTTTCCCTTATATTTCCAGGTCCCAATCCATAACTGAGGAAAATGAGGGAAGAGCTCAAGGAGCAGACACAGAGGAAAGCCTCCTACTGCTGGCTCCACCTCACAGGCTGAGTTCAGCTAGTTTTAACTTTTGTAACACAGCCTAGGCCTACCCACGTAGGGTGGTACCACCATCAGTAGGCAGGGCCTTTCATTTGAACCAGTAAAACAAGACAATGCCCCACAGACACGCCCACAGGCCAGTGTGGGCTAGGTGAATCCTCAGGAGAGGTCCCCTCTTCCCAAGGGACTCTAGTTTAAGTCAAGTTAACAACTAAGACTAACAAAGGCAAGCGCTGATATAAAGTAACTAGACAAAAGAGAGCAATAACATATACAATTATCACAATATCTTTAAGTGCCTAAATGTAAATTTTAAGAAAATGCAATGTAATACCCAGTTGAACATAAGAACAGATGAAACCAACTCATTTGTCAAATTATTTGCTACACTTATATAATGAAAATCTACAACCTAGGAATTCTAAAGTTATGTTATTAAACACTGGGTAGAATTTACCTATAATAAAGAGAAAATAGAAAGCGATATACCTGAAGGAATTAACTTCATCCTAGAAAAGGAAAGCTGGGTTACAAGACTGCAGTTATGAGACACCCTGGATTTAAAAAAGAAGAAAAACCCAAAAATAAAAAGAAAATTATGAAATAATTGTCTAAATATAGTATAGGCTTTTCCTCACCTTTTCCATATAACTGATATGACTTGGTAAAAATATTAATGACACTGTGTGGACTTCCCTTTGCCAGTTCTTCCCATGGTCCTTTGCTTTGGGTACCACCTATGTGTCCCAAAAGTGGCAAGAATTTCTCAACTTCTCTCTGAAACTCTTTGATGGGTTCGTAAGAATTTCTCTCTCCAGCACAGAATTCTTTTTCCTTTAAGATTTCCGCTACCTTCAAAAGGGGCTGTGCATCCCGGTGTCCTTCTTCCTCAGAGAGACTCCCTTCACTAAGAAGAGGCCCTTCACTGACTGAGTCTATGCTGGAACAAAGGGACCTTTTGGCTCTTTCTTGAGAACAGGCTTGTATGTCAGAGCTAGAAGAATCGATCTGCCTCCTGCACAACTGCGCCAGCAGCGCTCCTGGTTTAGGACTAGGGGATTTCATTCTCAAGCTTGATATGGCACTCTGGGGTCTGATCATCTCAGGAAGCTTTTTATATTCACTAAGGCTGCCTACACCAGGAAGCTCATCATCAAACGTTGCATGAGATACACAGGTTCCCAGCATCTTCTGAATCCGGGCAGAGAAAGCATCTTCCATGTCCTCTTTCACAGGTGGACTGATGGCTTTGGTCCAAGGCCCATTCTCTTGAGGAGCTAGCTTCACATCACACTCAGTGTTCCACACTGACCCATAGTTGATGCTGGCCCCAGCGAGTTTCTTAGCTTCACTTTCAATCCTACTGGACAGAGAAGCAGCTGTTGCCTTCAGGGCCTCAATGCGATCCAGTTTAGTCTTATACTGGCTGGTACTAGGTTTTAACAAGGCATCTGGATGAGGAGCTAGTGAGGTCGGATGTGGTTGAGGTGCAAAAGTTAACGGTCCTGAAGCCTTATTATGACTCTTCTTGGCTGGTAAAACAGATTCATAGTCCTTGTGCAAAATTCCTACATGCTCAAGATGTAAGAGATGGGAGAGTAAACTTTCAGCCGTTCCGACAAGGGGCTGCACTTGAGAACTATGAACTCTAGGGCTCAACCTGTCAGGCTGCATCCATGTAGGCTCCGTCAAGTCTCTTCTGATAACAGAAAGCACAATGTTAGTTAATATAGTAATCCATATTATTATTTTTCTTTTTTTGCAATGTTAGTAACTGATTCCAGAGCTTTGCCAATGCCAGACAAGTATTCTATCATGGACCTAGATCTCCAGTCCAAACCATCTCTTAAAAGGGGGTAAAGAGGTTCTCTGATTATAAGAATAATATACATACATTTCCCCCCACAAAAATAAATAAATAAAGCAAAAGGGCTGAGAGTGAGAGGTTACGCAGAGAAAAACAATAAAAAAAAATCCATTGTTATCTTTGGAAGTTTGTTTACAATTATATCCTTGCTAACATTTATGTATAAGTTGTGGTTTTGTGGTGGTATTTTCACAAAAATTGTATTTTATCATCTGTACTATTCTGCAAACTTTCTTCAAATAAGAGGGCTTATATTTTCAAATGGCCATTTAAAACTCTACAGAAAAGCTTCCTTTGAGCAATATCTGTAATTCAACCCTTTAAAAATAATATGACTTAAAAAAGAAACAGTTAAGATTGGGTAGTGGTTTGAATGAGAATAGGCTCCACAGGCTCCTAGGGAGTGGTGCTATAGGAGGTGTGGCCGTGTCAGAGGAGGTGTGCCACTGCTTTTAAGCTTGGGGTTTCAGAAGCTAAAGCCAGGCCCAGTGTCTCTTCCTGCTGCTGCCAATCCGGATGTAGAACTCTCAGCTCCCTCTCCAGCACCTTGTCTGTCTGTGATAATGAGCTGAACCTCTGAACCTGTAAGCCAGCTCCAGTAAAATGCTTTCCTTTATAAGGGTTGCCATGAGTCTCAGCACAGCAATAGGATTGCTAAATATTGGAGGCCACCAATGGTTCTGCAGGAAAAGGCATCTGACATTCAAGCCTGGAGAATTCTAATAAAGATGGAAGGAACTGAAAATACAACATGTGTGCCATGTTATATGTGCTACACACACACACACACACATACACACACTACACAGTACTTTATTAAAATGTCCAGGTTTTCTTCTTGTTGTTGTTTGGTTTTTGGTTTGTTTGGGTTTTTGTTTTGGTTGGTTGGTTTTTTTGAACTTGCTCTATAGACCAGGCTGGTCTTGAACTCAGAGATTCACCTGCTTCTATCTCCTGAGTGCTGGGATTAAAGGAGTGTACCACCATCTCCTGGCTAAAATGTAGTTTTGAACTAAAAAAGAAAAAAAAAATCTAAAATTTTAAAAGGGAAGAAGTGGAGTAACCAATGCAAAGTAATAACAAACTCATACTTGGTTTGGTTTTTTTGTATTTTTGGTGGGTTTTTTTGTTTGTTTGTTTGTTTGTTTTTTGTTTTTTGTTTTTTTTGGTGTTTTGGATTTGGTTTTTTCGTGACAGGGTTTCTCCGTATAGCCCTGGCTGTCCTGGAACTCACTCTGTAGACCAGGCTGGCCTTGAACTCAGAAATCCGCCTGCCTCTGCCTCCCAGAGTGCTGGGGTTACAGGCATGCGCCACCACAGCCTGGCTTGGTTTGTTTCATAACATTTAGAATCAGAAACTCAGGGAAAGGCAAAACAACATGACACCAGCACAGTAGGTCTGACAATGATTACATGGACAGTATTATTTAAACAAAAGATTCATAATAAAGATTTTTAAATTATAAATAAAAATATGATTTATATTTAAAATATACTTAGGACATTAAACAAATTGTACATTTCTCTTATGAGCAGTAAGTACATACACTGGTTAAAAGTACTGACTTTTAAAGTCACTCGCCTATGTTCAAACCCACTTACAAAAGTCATGTTTTGACTTTGAGAAAGTTTAAAGTCTAGACTTTCGTTATCTCCTCTGTGGAACCATAGTAACAACAGTGCGAAGGTGTACTGATGTGCCTCTGTGGTAAGTCACTTGCCTAAAAGGCACAAGGCACTGGGCTTCATGCGAGTACTACAAAGCAAATAAAACCAAACCAATACCCAAACAATGTTATTTACTAAAAAGGATTCAATCAGCTCCAGGCCTAGAAACTAAGAAACAATAAATGACATCAAAACCACTGGGGGCTAGATAGATGGCTCTGAGGTTAAAAGTACTTGCTGCTTTTCCAAAGGACACAGGTTCAAGTCTCAGTATCCATATCAGGCAGCTTATAGAAGACTGACATTTCTGCAGAGACCTGCACTGGCAGGCACATATTCACACACATACATGTGTAATTGAAATTAAAAATCTTTAAACAAGGAAAAAAAGAGGCACGTCTTGCACTTGTAGAAGACTCAGGTTTGATTCCAGTACCCTCACAGCGACTCGCAACCGTCAATAACTCCAGTTCCAAGGATCCTTTACTTTCTTCTGATTTCTGAGGGTGCAAGGCACATACATGGTGTATGTGCCTACGTGCAGGCAAAACACTCATGAACACAAAATTAATAAGTGTATAAAACAACATAAATGTTATCAATGTTATTGGCCTTTTGAGAGAAAAAGGACTGTAGTGTATTAACTTCAAATTGGAAAGAAATTTGACTTGTATCTGCACATTCTCAAAGAGTTTCAAATCTTTTTTCTTCTCCCAATCATTATTATTATAAAGTGTAATTTAGAAAAGTCTATATCTTTCACTGTGACTTACCCATCCAAAAACTTTATGTTAGACTTAGAAGAGGTAAGAATGCTACCACCTGCATAAGGAATTGACATTTGACCTGGATTAAAGGACAGGAAAAGCCAGTATAGAGCACAGCAAATACATCTATACACCATGTTCAGTTATTAGATGAAGATATTCACCAAAGGTAAAATGTCTTCTCATTAAAAGAAAGAAGCTTGGTCATCTATCATTCTCTCCTTTTATTTTTTTTACCTTGCAAGAGGTTGTGGAGGTTCTGACAAGGACAGGTCACTACTGGAAGACGCACTTGGGGGACGTTCCTGTATTTTGTTTTCTTTATCAGATTCTCCAGATGGTTGATACCCAGGTCTGGCCTAAGAGAAAAGGGCATCAAATTTATATGATTATGATCACAAAGATGTCTTCAATTAGTACATAAGAAACCTATCAAGTCCTTTTAACTTAAAAAGGTCATAAAAGAGAGGCTTTTTCTCCCTCAATTAAAATCACTTTATATTTAGTTTGCCTTTAAAACAACTATTATATGAGTGTTTACTTATATCAGGTTGTGGGTTTGAATCTGGCATGACAAAAAAACAAAGAAAAACAACTAGTACAATTAACAGCAAATGCTCATCTAAAATCTAACAAGGACATTGCAGTCATTGGCAATATCTGTTAACAGAATTTAGAATCATCTGGGACGTGGTCCTCTAGGCATCTTGACTGTGGTCAATGAGGTGGGAAGACCTGTCCACTGTGGGTGGCACCATCCCCTGGGTAGAACCCTGGACTACTTAAATGAAGAAAGCCAGCTTAGCTGGAGCATGTGCCCATTAGTGTTTGCTTTCTCGTTATGAATGCGATACGACAGCTGCTTCAAGCTCGGGGCACCCTGATTTCCCCTCCATGATAAACTATTTCCTTAAAGTAAAAGCAGAACAAACACTTTCTACCTTACACTGCTTTTGTCAGTATATTTTATCACATCCACAGACAAAAAATAAACAGACATTAATATCAGCAACATGATTAAGATGAAATAATATCCTTTATAAACCTCAGATTTTTTCATCACTTAAGTAAAAAGAATATAAATAACCTTTTAAAGTCTGTATTTACTGATGTTTAAACCTGTAAGTAAAGTTTTTAAAACAGTTGTAATACCTGAGACACACTCAATTATCAGTTGTAAAAACATTAGCACAAGTATGCCCTCACTTCAATACTAAACCCTTCATTTATGTAATGTGGTATGCACTATGCTCTAGCTCTCCTGCTCAGTACTACAACGGAGACAAAGCAGAAATACAGCAGGACGGAAGACATCAGTGGTGACCATACTGTAAGCTCTTCAGCTTTAACCTTCTCCATTTCCTCATTCTCTTTGCATGCAATAAATGTTATGAAAGGTCTTGGTTACTGTGACTATCTGAGCACGTCTAAGTCCTAGGTAGGATAATTTTTCAACAGTTCTGTACAGGAAGCAAGCTTGTCCTCACCATAAATTACCCCCCTTTGTGTTCCCAAAGCTACTAGTACCTGTGCTTCCTGGGTAACGTGCTGACGGGCTGGCTCTTCAAGCAATGTCTTTTCTAGTAGCAGTTTGGAGTAAGTTTCCTGTAGCCGTCTAGAGGCTGATGGATCAGGAGGAGGCACAGTTTTTGCTTTAGAGAAGGCTTCTCTCTGTCTCCGGTAGAGCTCCTGTAATCGTTTGTTCTTCTGCTCCGTAGCCTCCTTCTGAGCTTTCTTCTCTTCGTGTTGCCTCCTCCTCCTCTCCTCCTGCTGTCTAACAATGTACTGTCGTACCTCATCTGAGTCATAGTGGCGCTTCTTGGAAATCACGGGGGGCTCCTCATTCGCTGTTATCTTGTCAGGCTTTCTCTTCACAGGGCTGTGGCTCCTGGGCACTGGTACAGGGGCCGACGACTTCTGACTCTGAGCCTCTCCAACCTCTTGCCTCACAGTCTGAGCTGAAGAATCCAGCTGTAAGTCATCAAGAATCCCGCGAATTTCAACTGGCAAAAAATCCTTGTTTAAGGCAGCGTTTTCCTCCTGCTTCCTGTCTGGAAGAGACAGAGCTGGTTTCCCTATGTTATTCTCAGACCAAGCTCTACTTCTTGAACGATCAGAGTTTCGTGGAAGCTGTTTATGTGCAGCATCCAGCTTGGGGTCTGACTCGGCTCTTCCAATGTGGCTCCCTGTAACGCATAGACTATTAGTTCTACTGAAACTCCAGATTCATTCCAAAGATTTATTGTACAAATAAAATTAAACCGGGCAGTAGCGGCGCACGCCTTTGATCCCAGCACTTGGGAAGTAGAGGCAGGTGGATTTCTGAGTTCGAGCCTGCCTCTACAGAGTGAGTTCCAAGACAGCCAGGGCTACACAGAGAAACCCTGTCTCGAAACCCCCCCCCAAAAAAAAAAAATTAAGAAATTTTTCTTAGCAGGGCAGTGGTGGCGCAGGCCTGTAATCCCAGCACTTAGGAGGTAGAGGCGGTAGCCGGATTTCTGAGTTCAAGGCCAGCCTGGTCTACAGAGTGAGTTCCAGAACAGCCAGGGCTACACAGAGAAACCCTGTCTTGAAAAATCCAAAAAAACCAACCCCCCCCAAAAAATGTTTTTTCTTTATTTTAAACATGAATTCAAATATCCTATAACAGTCCAAAGGATACTGTAAGGGTAAACTCCCTTTTATACCAGGAAGAGATTCATGTAAACTAACGATATCCTCTCACCAAATTTAGCCGCTCGGTCTCGTCCACTTCGGTCACTCGACGTGGCTCTCCGCTCCTTCTGCTCCATCCTGGGTACAGGTCCCAGAATCTTCTTTACTAATTTTTGTCCATCTCGCCAAGAAGATGTACTTATCAAACGACTACTACCTAAAATATATATTGTGCTGAATTTAAAACTTTAATTTTTAATCTCTAAGAAGTAAATTTACTCAGTAATATAGGTCCTATAGTTAATTATACATTTATCTGCTAAGCTGAAAAGGTCTGTCATTAAAAGTATATTTTGGGGGGCCAGAAAGATGGTTCAGCTGTCAAGAGCACTGGCTGTTCTTCCAGAGGGCCTGGGCTTGATTTCGAGCGCCCTCATGGGGCTCACAATCATCTTCAACTCTAGTTCCAAGAAAATACCCTCCCGTCCTCTGTGCACACTTGTGCACATACATACAGTACACAGGCATACATGCAGGCATAATACCCATACACATAAATAAAACTAAAATAAAAAAAAAATAAATTTTAACTCCAAGCCATCAAACTTGGTTAATAGTTTGTTCAAATCTTTTTTTAAAAATTCCATTCATTTTGAGGGGTGGGCAGAGTGTGCCACAGCACCGGTGGGCAGTCAGAGAACAGCGTGGGACAGGCAGCCCAGCTCTCTCCTACCACAGTGATTCTCAAAATTTCAAGGTACTAGCTAAGACTTGTTTGCTAAACAAATATAAGGATAAAATCTTAATCCCAGCAGCACTCAGGAGGCAGAAGAAACTCTGTGAGTTCAAACTTGGTCTACACAGCAAGTTCCCAAGTAATGAAACCTACAAAGTGAGATCCTTCCTCAATAAACAAATAATTTAAAAGTTAAAAAAATGATAAAAATTGTATGTATACAAAGAATTTTTAGGTATACAATGACTAAAATTATACTAATATGACTTTAAAATTACTGTATAAATATAATAAATAAATATAAAAATTTTCAAATACTATTCAGAAATACTCAAACTAATACTGGTACTTTTGTTTGTGTCAAATAGTTTTGTTTTCTTATATTTTTTCACTTCTCTAGCATACTGTCCTATTTTTATGTGAAAGACATTCTACTGAGTCCCTTTTAAAGAAGCTATAATTTAATAGTCTAAATGGAAATATGGGTCTAATAAATATACTAATTACAAACTGTATTATAAATATGTTCTGCTTAAAGTATATGTATGCATGTATGTTCACATGTAGGTGTAT
This sequence comes from Apodemus sylvaticus, assembly GCF_947179515.1. NCBI lineage: Eukaryota > Metazoa > Chordata > Mammalia > Rodentia > Muridae > Apodemus > Apodemus sylvaticus. Next base: position 63,197,183 of record NC_067483.1, read on the forward strand.
GCTCATGTGTGTGCATGTGTGCGTGCATGTGTTTGCGTGCGTTGTGTTTTCTGTTTATCAGGGGTTTTGCCAGGCCAGTTGGCCCAGGAGCTTCAAGTCCTGTGTCTCCCTCTTACCCCACAGGAGCACCAGGATTACAGGTACTGATGCTGTGTGTCTGGCTTTTATGCAGGTTCTAGGAATTCAAAGTCAGGTCTCCACGCTTGCACAGCAAGCCCTTTGACCTGCTAAGTCAGCCCCTGTTTACTTTAGAAATGCCTTTGTACTTTGTTACTAACCATACACAATAGGTCTAAAGTACTGAGAGGGTTCTGAGCTTATTGCTCAATATATAAGAAACTCTGTTTTCATAAATAACAGAACTCTTTATACTTTACCTTAATTTTCAAACTCAAAACTAAACAAACATGAATTTGTGGGCAGTCATTTATAAATGTTGGTTTTTGAAAGTGCTGGAAGGGAGGGGCTGAAGAGATGGCTCAGCAACTAGAGAACACTGGCTGCTCTTCAGAGGACCCAGGCTTGATCCCCTGCACCCACAGAGCAGCTCCCAACTGTCTGTAACTCCAGTTTCAAGGGATCTGACGCCCTCTTCTGAGGGCACCAGGCATCGAAATGTGATATACACATAAATGTAGGCAAAATATCCAGATACATAAAATAAAAAACTAAATTGTGGCCTTCTGAAATAGTCTCTTACAGTAATTCGAGGAAGATGACTCTCACTAGAAAATCGTTAGTACTATTTCAGCACCTCTAATGCTATTTAATCTAGGTTACTGGCACAGCATGCATAGAGGAAGCAGATTACCTAATTGGGTCAATACAACCGTTGTGCTTCATCCCAAAGGAGGCCTCTGATAAGGTTATATAACATCATTCTTTCTTTTTATTTACTCTTCTCTAAATGTAAAAGAATAAATTGCATTTTTGGTTTTTTGGGGGAGTGATGTGGAGTTGTTGTGAGACAATGTCTTACTGTGTAGTCTTGGCTGTCCCGGAACTTGCTCTGTAGACCAGGCTGGCCTTAAACTGGAAATTCATTTGTCTCTGCCATTGAATACTGAGACAACCAGTACCACCACCAACTATATAAAATGTTTTTATATTTAATTTAATTACCATTGAGATAACTATATTCTTGTAAAAACAAGTTTTATTTGTACAGAACTAGTGTCACTCTATTACTGCATCTGAAGTTAATCACAAAATGTGCTATCTTTCTAATGACAAGCATAACCAGAAGGACAAGTGCATGGTCAGAACACAGCACCTCCATCAGCCCTGCTATTTCCCAGAGACCCTGTGGTCTCTTACCATACTGTCACACTGTTTCTTCCTTTTTTTTTTTAAAGGTTTATTTACTTTATGTATGTGAATACACCGTCACTCTCTTCAGACACACCAGAAGAGGACATCGGTTCCCATGACAGATGCTTGTGAGCCATCATGTGGTTACTGGGAATTGAACTCAAGACCTCTGGAAGAGTGGTCGGTGCTCTTAACCACTGAGTCATCTCTCCAGCCCCTGCCACACTGTTTCTAACTGTACCACTCAGGAACTTTTTGTCTTACTAGCCACTGCTGACAAACATCTAGATAATGAGTAAACATCGATTCAGAGTCTCCGAAACTCAAGATGACAAGCTCTCAAACTGTCTTGCATGGCCAAAAGATACTTGCTGAATATGACACTTGAGGATAGCTAGGAATTGGAACTCATCTCATGTATGAAGTACTATTCTGAAGTATTTTTCTAGTATTCATGCTTTTAGCTCTCACAACAATCCAATGAGACAAATACTACTGATTTGTCTTTTTACACATGATGAAGCTGAGTCAGACTGAAATTGACTCATGTGCCAAAGAAATAATGTTAGCTACAATATAAAGTCAAGCAACATGAATCAAGGTTACATGTTAATCACTATGGAAGCAGAAATCTCTTCTTTTCCTAGCTTGACCTATTCTCTGTTTAGCTTAACCACTACTGGCAAGAAGACTAGCATTCTGATGTACTTACCAGCAATCATGACCTTATAGAAAATGATTACTCATAGAAAAAGATTACTATTTTAATTTGGTGTATTCCTATTAAAAAATACTAAGAAAAAAAAAACTTTGAGGTGACACATTTACTATCTTAAACATACAATGAATCTGATATCAATCTTTATTACAAACTAGATATGATTTATAATCACCATGGAAACACACTTCTGATATTAGGCTATGAGGGTATTTCCAGAATGGTTTAGCAGAGGAAGAGAAAGAAACCTATCCTAAATGTGGATGTCACTGTTCTGTGAGATTGAATGAAAAGGAGAAAGTGAGGTAAGCTGCAGCTTTCCTCTCTGTTTCCTGACTGAGGATAAAATATGGCCATCCACCCCTGCTCCTGCCACTGCCTTTCCGACCACTGTTAACTGCTCCCCAAAACTATAAGCCACAAGAGCCTTGCTTCCTTTAGCAGGCTTTGTCAGGGATGTTTTTTATAAGAGTACTAATGCAATGAACAATGTGTTATAGATGTATACATATAAGAAACCTTTCAAATTGTATATTCTAAATATGGACAGTTAATGTTGTCCATATTTAAATATGGACAGTCAACTATACCTCAACAAAATACATGCATATAATAATAATGACATATATAAGAGACTGAATTTTCATACATTCCTAACAATGAGAACATCTGGTAACATATTTATATCAATATAGATTCCACTTCTATAATATCCAACTTTAAACTGAACAAAATACTGAAAACCAACCTGTTTTGCATTCTGGATTTGACAACTGTGTCACTTTTTGGACTTTTCGTACTGGTTTAACCACTTTCTTCTCTTTGCTTTTTTCAGCGGGCTTCTCTTTTACAGAGGTATCATCTGAAATGCATAGATAGGGACAACCACCATTATGACTCCCATTCAGCACCTACATTCCTCAGTGAAGAAACAGGGGTACAATAGTATCCTATGTCTAGAGCTTCAGTTACTCAAGGTCAACTACAATCTGAAAACATTAGGCAGAAATTTCTAGACATAAACAACTCATGTCATAAAGTGTGCATCATTCTGGTTAGCATGATGGTATCTTTTGCTGTCTAGCTCCAGACAGCCAGACTGGGTCATGCCTATCTAGAGAGTCCATACCTATTAGGCTTCCCACTTATTAGACACAAATAGCCATGTCGTCTACTAGACTATCTCTTTGATGATATCACTGAATAAACTCCTTTAAAGGTTCCAGAGCTCAAGGAAAGTGACGCCAGCAGTGAAGTCAACCAGAAGGAAGATGCACAGTGCACCTATGAAATCAAAGCCACACTTGCCAACTTAATGGGAAAAAGCACATGCTGGGTTTGATGAGGTATACAGCAAGCTACTCTTTCACATCTAGGTAATAAGTTAAGCACCATCACAAGCTTGCATAAAAAGCACGGAATCTAAGGAGGCTCCACACACTTCAGTTTCAAGCATCCTTTGGTGGCCTTAGAACTATGAGAGAAAAACTTTCACTTAAGTGGTTTCTATGACCCACAATCAATCAATGTCAAGTCCTCCTACGGAAAGGTTTAAAGGTTACCACCACTCCACTGTTAGGTACCAATTCTTTTGTTGTTGTTGTTTCAAGAAAACTTGTGAGAAATCCACCTCATTTCCAGAAATGGGAAGAAGCTTCAGCAGTCATGCTTTCAAGTCACTGCATGTTTGTAATTTCAGGTGAGCATTTTCTGAGATTACTGTTTTATTTATTTATTTATTTATTTTTCAGAAAATTATTTTAATAGTTATAAAACATTTTTTACAGAATCAGTATAAAATAACAAATGATTATTTTATAATTATGAGAATTAGACTTGAGGTCTTGGCTGAAAGGGCTGAACCAACCAAAGGCCTCAGCCTGCTGGCTCGGAGATCACCCTCGGAAGCCGGCTCTGCTGGCGTCTGTCATGCCCGGGCGAGGAGATGACCAGGTCTTTTTAAAAAACTCTCTCTCTACTCATTCTTTGGAGGCTCGAAGTGAATTCGGCAGCGTTCATTAAACACCTTCCAGCTCCTGTCATTTACCACTTCTTCGACATTTAGTTCTGACTGCATCCATTTCAACTTGGTCTGTTCTTTTCTAAGTCGCTTTAATAACGTTAAGTCATCCAGGTTCTTTTCTCTCTCTTCTCGGAGACTTTTTACTACTGCTGAGGTCTGTGCTATACAGTTCTTTATAACTTTGTCCCTACTGACATGAGCTGTCATCAAAGACTCATACAGCTGTTTACAGGTTTGACTGACATTGATTTTCCCTGCAAAGGAAGCTGTTGGAACTGTAGTGTTTAATTCATGAACTATTCTGTCATCAATTGTCCTCATCACCTTGAGTAATTCCTGGAACTCGGCGAACTCTTCACAGTTCACACTGCCACTGGGCGCCGCCATATTGGACCACCGTTTTATTTAAAGATTATAATATACAAACTTTAAAAAATGTAAATATACTAACCACAGAAGTTCAAAAACTTAATCTAAATGACAGGTCTGAATAATGAAATTTAAAATATGGAGGTCTGAGGCATAGCAGAGTAGAGGAAGTCTGAGTGGCGGGCTCTCAGTCAGCAGCAGTGTCTAAGATCAGCAAGGACTCTGACAAGTATGCAGTGACCAACAAGGAGAACAGTCGGCATCTGGGCTGCAGATATGAACAAGATCCCGCTGAGGTAAAGGGTGCTATAGGCTTTCCTGTCTCACAGGCAGGAAAATGGCAAGTTTAGAACATCTGAGCAAAGGAGTGACAGGACTGAAACAAGACTCTAACGAGCTTACCCTGGTAGCTCTGCTGAGAACAGACTCATTAAGAGTTTGCAGTGAGGAGACCAATGAAGAAAAGACCGGAGACCTAAAGCCACAGAACAATGGTGCCTTGATTTGGGGAACAGTGGCAAAGGTGGTGAAGGTGCCACCTTCGTCAACAGCAAAAAGAACTGGTACTAGATAGATACAACTTAGACAGCAGAATAGAAAATATGAAAGAAAAACAGGGTCAAAGATGACTTAGGCTGTGGGTCTTCCAGACTGACAACTGGAGTAGCAAGGAATGTGTCACCACACTGAGTAATCTCCATTTTAGACAGTAAGCCTGAGATATCTATAACACATTCACGAGAGATGTATAGTTAGCAGGTTGATAAGAGTTTGAATTCAGGGAGAAGGTCTCAACTAGATACATGGATACAGGAAAATTTGCACGAGAACTATTTCAGGTGTTAAGAGTACATATGTTTTCCTAGAAGGTCTGTTTTTGGATAAATAAGCAAAAAGAGAGGGAAGATGACAGGGTGGGGTGGGGGAGAAGAAAAGAATAAGGAACATGTAGATGTAAGAGGAAAAAACCAAGCTTCTAGAAAGCCAAGTGAAGACTTTCAAGGAAAAGGTGGTTAGCAGTGTCAATTGTTGCAGAGCAAACAGCAGGACAGATGGAGATCAGACAGTGCACATGCAAAGTGAGTGTCACTGATGATCTTGATACCCAGAAAACCCCAGACAGACACAAAGACAGACAAATAAACAAACAAACAAACATAAGAGGAGAATACAAATCAGAGACCGTTAGCCTGAGGAAACACTGCAGTTGTTCCCTGAACAGAAGGGGAACACGAGAGACCAAAGAGGTATTCTAGCATGACTGCTGTGACAAATGTGCCCAACAGTGTGTCCATGGGTGTGACCAGACAGAGAGGAGATGCTTGATACAGAGCATGAGAGCAAGATGGAGTAATCTGTGTATGCACACGCACATACACACGCACACGTGCATGCACACGGGGGTGGAAGGAGAGTAAATATAACCAAAACACGGGTAGAAGTTAAGAATACAGTTTACCCACTACAAAAAGAGAAAGGCAGAGTATAACAGAATAACCTTTTCAATAGTCCCTGACATGATATTCCCTACCAGGTCCGGTGATGTATGGTTGCTGTCATTTCTTTTTAAGATGAGGAGACCAAAGATAAAAGGTTATGTAACAGCTCATATATACAGATATGAGCAGCAAAGCCAGAATGCGAACTTTTAAGCTGATTCTAAAACATTTGTTCATAATTACTACATGATACTTTCTCTCCACATGAGAAGAGTATCCTGCATACAATGTTTAATAAAATAAAGAAAATGGAATTTAATGCCACAAAAAACACTAGAGAGAGAGAAAGAGAGAGAGAGAGAGAGAGAGAGAGAGAGAGAGAGAGAGAGAAAGAAAGAAAGAAAGAAAGAAAGAAAGAAAGAAAGAAAGAAAGAAAGAAAGAAAGAAAGAAAGAAAGAAAAAGATTGGCAAAATCTTAGCTGTCAGGTTTAGGAATTAAACAGTTGATTTTGATCTTGATTTTAATTCTTTATGCAATCTTAGAAAAATTATTCTTTCAGCTTTCAATTCCTCAACTGTTTAAAAAGCAAACACAAGACTAGGAGCCATATGAACCTCACTTAGCGCCTTACAAGCTCCGCAGGAGGTGGGAACCCTACAGTTCCTATTGTCCTATTTCTTCAGGTCTTCCACAGGGTCCTCTTGGTTATAATTCTCTAACATGCATTCCCCTCCTATAACACTTTGATTTCTCAATGCTGACTGAAATTACTGGCCACTTTAAAGACATTTGAGGCCTAAGAGATACAAACCACAACCAACTCTATGTTTCCATAAAATCAGTCTGTCCTGACTTTAAAAGTCCCCAAACTTTAAAAAATACCCTAGCTTCTGTATCATGAGCCATGGAAGCTAATTTTAACCCTGGAGGAGAACTAAGAGGCTAAGAGGGTCTCGTCACTTAAACCATTACTACTCTAGCACACTTAGCACATTTAGGAAGAAACAGCGTCTCCAGTTTGGAGAGAGTTTCATGTGTAGTAGTCTATGGTATGGTATGCATGATAAAATGAGCAAGACACAGAAAGTTCTGCTCTCACCTGCGAACTGGAGCGCTAAGTCACGGTACAGCTCTCTACTCATGCTCTGAAACTCCGCCTCCTGCCACACCTTTCCATCAGGAGTGCGAATCTTGGTCTCTGACGGGTTGAAACCTGATACACACCAATACAAGATGCTTTCAAAGATTGGCTCTGTTTTTAAGTCAGATATAAGTTTTTAAAGTAACATAAGTAACATAAAATTCTATATAAAAATATCATTTTATTTATTTATTTGGGGATGGGAGCAGCATGCCGCAGCATGGACATCAAGAACATAGGGTAACTTGCAGGAGTTGGGTCTCTCCTTCCACCACACAGATCCTGAGGGTCACACTCTGGTCATCAGGTCAGTGTCCCAAAATTTACTCGTAAGTATACAATTAGGCATTCAAAAATATAATCCATTTCATAGCTATCACTGTTATCTAATTCCAGAGGATTTCGTCACTGAAAGAAGAAACTCTGCCCCTGTATCAGTTGATGCCCATTAGACCTATCTACAGAGGATATTCATCTGCTTTCTGTCTGCAAGGATCTGCCTAGTCTAGATATTTCATATAAGTGGAATCTTTCAACATTATGTCATTTATGGTAGCATATTGTATTTTGTGATTTTTCAAGACTCTAACATCATGTATCAGGGTCAACAGATAGTTCTTTGAATGGATATGACATTTCATTTATCCATTCACAGACACATGGGCTGTTTCTACTTTTTTCTATTATTAATAATGCTGCTATAAATATTCTTATACAAATTTTGTGCAAATGTTTTTAATGGGTATTACATATAAGAATGAGCTGCTGGGGCTGGGCAGTGGTGGCGCATAAGGAGCTGCTGGAAGGCTTTCTGAGTTCGAGGCCAGCCTGGTCTACAGAGTGATTTCTAGGACAACCAGGGCTACACAGAGAAACCCTGTCTTGAAAAAACCAAATCCAAAAAAAAAAAAAAAAAAAAAAAAGAATGAACTGCTGGGTAATGCTAACTAACTGTGTGTGTAAGAACTACAGATTATTTTCTAAAGCAGTAGCACCATTTTGTATTCAGAAGATGGAAAGATGCTCGTGAATCGGTAGGATTAACATAATGCAAAGAGCCATCCTACCAAACGCAATCTACAGAGTCAGTGGAATCCCCAACACAATTCCAACACAAATCTTCACAGACCTTAAAAGGACAATTCTCAACTTTACATGGAAACAAAAAAGAAAACCCAGGATAGCTAAAACAATCCTGAACAATAAAAGAACTGCTGGATGTTCTACCATTTCTGATTTCAAATTATACTACAGAGCTATAGTAATAAAATCTCATGGTATTAACATAAAAACAGACGCATTGATCAAAGTAAATGAACTGAAGACAGAGACATAAATCCACACACCTATGGACACTTATTTTAAGGCAGAAATGCAGACTGGAAAAAAAGACAGTATCTTCAAAAGATGGTGCTGGTCAAACTGGGTGTAGGTATGTAGAAGAATGCAAATAAATCCATACTTATCACCCTGCACAAAACCTAACTCCAAATGGATCAAGAATCTTAACATAAGACCAGATACACTGAACCAGATAGAAAAGAAAGTGGAAAATAGCCTTCAACTCAGTGGCACAGGGAGAGACTTTCTGAGCAGAATACTGACAGTCCCTAAGAACTGGGCACTAAGAACACCACAGAACCTGACATATGAAAAGCTTCTGTTGGGGCTGGAGAGATGGCTCAGCAGATAAGAGCACTGACTGCTCTTCCAGAGGTCCTGAGTTCAAATCCCAGCAACCACATGGTGACTCACAACCATCTGTAATGAGATCTGATGTCTAAAGACAGCTACAGTGTACTTACATATTATAATAAATAAATATTAAAAAAAAAGAAAGGAAAGAAAAGCTTCTTGAGGGAAAAGGACACTGTCATTCAGACAGAGCAGCAGCCTACAGAATGAGAAAAGATTTTCACCAACTCCACATCCAAAAATCATTCATTCATATATATATATATATATATATATATATATATGTATATATATGTATATATATGTATATATATGTGTGTGTGTGTATACATACGAGATTAATATATATACCTGATATACACACACATATATACACATCATGTACATATTATACATACTATATAAATACATATTATATATATATATATATATATATACTATATACAGTATAAATATATATGAAGAAACTAGCTATCAAAATACCAAATACCCAAATTTTAAAACAGGGTACAGATCTAAACAGAGAATTCTCAAAAGAGGAATCTCAAATGGCCAAGAAACACTTAAAAAGAAATGTTCAACATCTTTAGCCATCAGGGAAATGCAAATCAAAACTACTGTGAGATTCAATCTTACACCTGTCAGAATGGCTAAGACCAAAAACACAAGTGACAGCTCCTGCTGGGAGGATATGACCTAACAGGAACCATTCTCCATCGCTGGGAAGAGTGCAAACTTGTACAGCCACTATGTAAATCAGACAGCCATGCTAGACTCCTGTCTGCAAGCATAACAGAGTATCATTAATGGTGTCATTGGTGGGGTTGGTGCTTGTCCATGGGATGGGTCTCTAGTTGGGCCAGTTATTGGATGAACATTCCCTCAGTCTGCTCCATCCCCTACCCTTGAAGATGAACAGAACAGTTGTCAAGAGATAATGAAATTCTGCCATCATTATTCAGGGCAGTTCCCCAGCAGTGAGCGTGAACTGCTAGTTCCTGTGCCAGCAAAACCGATTTAAAAAGCTGTCTACAGTCTAAGTTGTTATTAGCACAACAGACTAGAAAGACATGAAACCTTTAAAATAGAGAAGGTGAGTGCATTCAGTTATTGCACAAAGTTTTAAGGTTTCTGTGTGCCTGCTGCATTAACACATTTCAACAGCCCTTCTGTCCTGGGCAGCCTTAATTCCTGGGCTGGCTATCTTCTCGACTATTGTTAGCATCTTTCTGGGGCAATATCATCAAAAGAGTAATGTGTCATGAGTATTTCTGATTTTCATCAGCAACAACTTTGGCACCCTAGTCACTGAATTTCTTCTCTGCATGTTTTTCCACCATGAATCTGAAATAATAATAATAATAATAGTGACCCTGTATGTTTTCTTAAACTCTTCCATAGTCACAGCCCCTTTCCATTTCCGTTCACTGAGGTAGGTGCCCACAGGCTTCACAATAGCATCCCACATACAGGCATATGCTACTGCAATGCAGACAGCCTCAAACATACAGAAATCCACCTGCCTCTGCCTCCAGAGTACTGGGATTATGGGTGTATGCCACCACTACCTAACATCAGACCTACGTTTAAAACATAAGACACTCATCTCTAGCTCCACAGTCTGCCTTTGCTTCTCATTAACTTCTGTTCATCACTTTCGTGACAGAACTTCCCCAGATTATCTTGTTTCTCAGTTCATGTCTGTTGGCTGGTCACTCCAGCCCAACCCTTCTGTAAGATGTTTCACACTTTGAAGGCTTGATTTTGGCGCTACTGATAAACCTAAGTCCTTTCTTTTTACCTATAAATTGTTATGACTAAGGATATTTGTCAGGCTTTTTGACATTCCCAGCAGTAACTTGTATACCATAGAGGAGAAAATAAGCAAAAGCTAAGAAGCCCCCAAACCCTTTGTGGGAAATGATGGGGAAATTCCACTACTGTGTGTGATCTACAAATACATTGTTTTATCATCCTTGTGAGCAGAATGGAGTTGGGGAGCCTGGACACGGCTGGCAAGGATGTACCCAGCATGGGAGGGAATGGCTGGGCTTTTTATCCCATGGTGGTCTGATTAAATAACATTATGTACCTGCATTTGACTGTGACCTGCCATACAAGATCAGATATAGAACTTTCCACTTACAATGTTCTATCAGTTCTTAACATATTTCAGATTTTAAAGTATTTTAGGGTTGGATTTTGGATTCTCTCTCTCTCTCTCTCTCTCTCTCTCTCTCTCTCTCTCTCTCTCTCTCTCTCTCTCTCTCTCTCTCCTTCCCTCCCTCCCTTTCTCTCCCTATCTCCCTCCTTCCCTTTCTCTCTTTCTCCTTCCTTTTCTCTCTTTCCTCCCTCTCTCTCTCTCTCCCTCTCTCTCTCTCTTTCTCTCTCTCTCTCCTTTGTCAAAAATTAAAACAGAATCCATGCCAAACTATTATGCAGTCCTATGTTAAATGAAAACTGATTAATGTGTCTTGTAAATGGGGTTTTTCTAATATTGAAAATTAAACCCATGGATGGACAAGCTATCTACTACTGAGCTACATTCTCGTCCCTTTTAAAAACGTCCTATTTTGAGTCAGGGACTTGCTGTGCAGTCAGGCTAGCTGGAACTCCACAATTTGGAATGGCCTTAACCTAGACATTCTCCCTCAGAGCAGATGGGATTACAAGCTTACACCACTACAGACATTACTGTTAAGCAATTCTTATGAATTCCAAACAATATTCTCTTAACTGTCTGAAAATGGTACTCATCCTATTTCCTATTTTGTAGTCTCAACCTCCAAGAATCCCTAAGGAGCTGAGCACAGTAGCTCAAGCCCGTCACCCCAGATTGCTTTGAGTCTGAGAACAGTCTGAGATTCAGAGTAAACCTTCCTGCAAAAAGAGGAGGAGAGAAGAGAGGGTGGCAAGAGAGGAAGAGGGAAGATCCTCTAAAGAGACTTATTAAAAAATTCTTATTCTGGTCTAATTCTAGCACTCAGAAGGCAGAGGCAGACAGACCTCTGAGAGTTCCAGGCCAGCCTGTTCACATAGTGAATTCCAGGTAATCCAGGGATACCAGTGAAAGCCTGTCTCAAAAAACAAACAAATCTCATTCTGGAACCCATGCCCAGAAATTCTGACTTAGGTCTAGAACTGTCATTTTTAACATGTACATGTTTTTATATGCAGCTAATTTGGTACTCAGGTGCTCTGTGCATCCTAGGGGACCCAGAGCAAATGAAGACAGAGAAAAGCACACAGATGGGTACCAACCTTTGTATGCTGGAGCAGGTGGTGCTGTTGCCACTTTTCTGACTTTTGTTGTCACCGAGTTGTCAACATTAACAACCATTACTGGATGGTCAATATGACCTAGAGTCTGGGCCTGGCCATTTATTTCTTCCGAGTGTTCCCACTGTTTCCTAATCCGCTCTTTAAGTTTTTCCAGTTTAACATCGTGTTGTTGCCGCTTCGAAATATCTAATCTTTGGGAATTACAGGCACTAGTAGAGGATGGAGAAGAGTCAGACAGCAGCAACAATTTCGGATCAACATCGTGTTCCATGTTGTTAATAGAAGGCTTTGAATTGTTCTCACTTCCTTTTGTTCTGTTAGGCATTTCTTCCTCAGTTCTTACATGTACTCCCATTTTCATTAAATATTCAGAACTGTGCAATGCATCAATTGCTGGTCCATCATTTAAAAATCTAACAACTGTATCACTGATGACAGAGGGTTGAGCACTCTCAAAATCACAGCAATGGCTGTCCCGGGCTTCCCGACTGACTACCATTTGCTTCCCACTCTCAGGCTTTTCCTCCTGAATACAATAGACATGCTTTGACTCCAGATGACTGGGACTTAAGCTGAAAGGTGTACCGTGGGTTTCCCTGTGACAGAAATGAAAAAGCTCTATGATTAGAGTTAAGAACAAAAAATTCTGTAGACTTAAAAACTGCAGGAATTAGGTATTAGGTATTCTCACCACAAACAGTATGTGAGGTGACACATACATTAAAGAGTGTGATTATGCAATGCTAAAATGAATGCATGAATCAAGACCTTATGTACACCACAAATAATTTTTACTTACCAATAAAAAGAGCCTGAGTAACAGTAAAACAAAGCAGTCAGACTGAAACCAGTCTTACACTGAATGGAGAACCTGAAGTTAATAGCAGAAGCAAACCAACAACCAACCAACAACTCCCTACAAGTCTGAAAAAGTAAACCAGGGCTTAATGCTACATGTCCATAATCCAAGCTGCAGGAGAGAGAGTCCAAGGTGAGGGAATCACAAGTTCAAAGCCAGTCTGGGAAACTTAACAAGTCCCAAGTCCCAAAAAGTAGGTAGGTAGGTAGGTAGGTAGGTAGATAGATAGATAGATTGATTGATTGATTGATTGATTTTTTTTTTTTAAGGTCTAGATCTGCTAGAGAGTCTGAGGTAGAAAGATCACAATATAAAACCAGTCTGGGCAACTTAACAATACTGTTAAAAAATTAGGTTTAAATTAGAATATGGAGAGAATAAAATAAAGCAAAAAAGATAAGAAAACTGAGGGGCTGAAGATGGCAGTGCGATCAGGAGTACTTGCTGCTCTTGGCCAGGACAGGAATTCAGATCCCAAGCCCTGTCAGATCGCTCACATCTGTGTATAGCTACACCGGGTGCTGTGATACCCACTTACTTGTATCCTCTGTGGGAATGGCATACATGTGCACATATATGCATACACATAAATAAAAATAAGTCTTTAAAAAAACAGATAAAAAGATAATTTTATGTAATCTTTTACTCACTAAATATTTATTGAATATGCACAGGGTCTTCACTATATTTTTAGCTGTTTAAAATTTTTTAAAGTTTCTCAATGAAATATTTGTAAAAATATTTAGCACATGGCAAAGCACAAGCCAGTTACTGCTTTGAGAAGATCCGATTTACACCCTTCAATAGATAACTATGAATCAAAATGTAATATGAAAATGCTACCATGGAAATTATCTAGTATTATAGAAGCATAGATTAATCTGTCTTGGAAAATGGCGTGTTGGGAAGATTGAGGTTTCAATAGACAACATACCCACTCACTCTCATGTTACAGGTGTGGTCCCTCGATGACAGCACTATTATGTAAGGTGGGGATACCTGAGGAGGTGTGGCCTAGCTAGAGGAGTATGTCACCAGAGGATGTGCCTGATAGCTTGCCAGGGGCTTCTCTCTCTCATTCATTTACTATCTGTCTGTCTGTCTGTCTGTCTCTCTCTCTCTGTGCTACTCATACACCATGAAGGGAATACACTCCTCTTCCATGTGCTCCCACTACCAGGATGCTCTAGCACAGTCTATCCCACCATGAACTGTGCCCTCTGAAATCATGAGTCCAAATCCATTGTTCTCTGTTACAGGATATTTGATCATCACATTGTGAACCCCAAGTTGGTATTTCTAATTGTGGTGTGGCTCACCCTTAGCACACACCTTTAATCCCTCTGGCTGGAATATAGACATGCCTTAGAATACACTTTTAATCCCAAATAATGAAGGTAAAGTTAGTTTGGAGAAGGAATGAATCACCCATGTCTGAAAGTGATGTCTAACTGAGTGGCAGACAACATGACAAATCAGAGAAAGATGTGACAGAATAGATATGTCCAACTCTCATGAGAAGAGAGGAAAGGGAACGAAACGAGACAGTTTCCTGGGACAGTTGCACAGAGACAGGCTATAGAGGGAAAACAAGCTAAACACAGGTGAAGACAGAACAAGCCAGAGAATGAGAAGAAGCCAGAAGATCAGAACAGATTGCTAGTTAGTTTGAGGCCAAGCAGAATAAAAAGTCTAAGGCCAAGAGAGACGCCAGACTGAATCAGTCAGCTTGGAGAGGAGTTTGAGTCAGAAAAGCTGGGTTAAACCAGCCACTCGGAGTTCAGAAAGAGCTAGAAAGGGTGAGCTGATTTAGCAGCAAGTCTAAGAGGCTGAAAACATTCTAGGCCTAGATTAGATTGTGTGGACACTAGAAGCTTTCAGGACTAGGCCTAGGTTAGCAGACAGGAAGATGACAATTACCAACAGGCAAATAAGAAACTTTTACAGTTCTCTCAATTATTTTGGTCATAGCTACTCAAAGGTGGCTAATACAGGCAAACACAGATGAGGCTGTGTTTCTTACAGAAGATAGTAAGGGTTTTAAGGAGTTAGGAATGTATCTCAGTTGAGAGAGCACTGCCTAGCTAGCATGCACAGTTAATCCCAGCACTGTATAAATCAGGTGGTGCACACTTGAGACTTCAGAATCAGAGAGGAGGAGGTAGAAGCAAGAGATCAGAAGTCTGAATTCATTCTGGCTGGAAGCCAGACAACCCAGTGTGTGTGTGTGTGTGTGTGTGTGTGTGTGTGTGTCTGTGTGTGTGTGTCCAATAAGGGGTTTACATGATAAATGGAATCTGCCAGGTAGAAAGGGGCATTCAATACATAACTATCCTGGGTAATTTTTTTCTTTTTCAAAACTATAAATTATAAAATTTTAAGTATCATATGGTATTCTTTGCAAGAACATCAGAATAGAAAGTAGTCAGTAACCCAATCTCAGGTTTTTCATATTCTGAATTTTTTGTTGTTGTTGTTGTTGTTTTGTTTTGTGCTTTTGGTTTTTGGGTTTGGGTTTTTTTTTGTTTGTTTGCTTTTTTGCTTCAATACTAGTGACAATGTCTTGATCATTCTACATATATTTTACCTACATTTGCAAGTTCTTTGTTATTTTTTAGCTAGTATCAAATATAACATATTAAACACTGAATTTGTTATTTGAATCCTCTTTCCAAATTCTTTATCACAAAATTTGAGAGTACACACCTAAAATTACCAAGACCATCATGAAACATCTCGATTTACTGACACTTTGAAATACACAAAAAATGCTTATAAATTCAACACATATAAGGCCCAGGGTCTTACCTCTTGCTGTTTGCCACAGCAAGACTAAGACTCAGTGGTTGAGTCTGACAACTATACAAGAGATCATGGATTTGGAATCTAGTACCTCAAAATAAGACAAGCCGATAGCCAGAATTTTATAAGAAGGTTGAATTTGGAGGGGTTTGTCGGTCTTTATTTATCCTTTGGTCTTTATTTTTTGAATTATCTCTCTGGCTTGAGTATGAGACAGGCACAACTCCGTTGTGTTTGAACAATGGCGTGCCCAGTCTGGCATTTTTTCTGGAGGTCTGTGGAACTTTACGAGTTGGTCAGTAGGTTGCAGGAAGTGAGGTCCTGGGTAGGCCTTGAGATTTCACCCTCAGAGCCTCACTCCCTCTGCTTTTTAACCGCAGACAGGCAGTGTGGCCTGCAGCCTCACAGGTCCACTGCCAGGCCTTCCCCACCAGGATGGACCGTATTCCTTTTAAACTGTAACCAAAATACAGCTTTCCTCCTCAGGCCGCCGTCAGACACATGGTCACCACACTGAGAAAATAACTAACAGAACTTCAGAATCAGAGTAGTAAAAACTGAAAAATCATAACCCTATTGCAGTTAATATTAGACTATACCAGCATTTTCCTAATACCAACCTATAAGAAACCAAAGGCTCGCGGAACTCCACACGAGTGTTCTTCCTAACATTGCTTTCCAGGGTGGTAGCCCTAAGAGGACTACGGGATTTCTCTTTCCGTGGTTTAGAAAATTTGGAAGTTGGAGCACTGATCCAAGAATCATCTAGACATCTACCATCTGAAAGAGAAAGCAAATCTATGAGAACATATGCTATAAACCATGACTGTCTAAGAGAATAACTTACATATGTGCTATTTCTACCATCCCTAGTTAGATATTAGGTAAGCAGATAGAAAACGCCCAGTCAACTACATTTATGAAAAAACAAACAAACAAACAAAAACCCTGTACTCTAAGAAGGTAATGCCAAATCAAAATCTATACATTGAAAGGTAGGAGGATTATCAGTCAAGGCCTGCCTGTACTACAAAGTGAGCTCAAGACCAGTGTAGACAACTGATATCATAATACAAAATAAATAAAAACGAGGCTGAAGATACAGCCAGCAGTAGGGACTGTCCTTGCATGTGGGACCCTAGGTCAAATCCTCAGGAACCCTCCCTTTGAAACAATAAGATGAGAACAGCCAAAGCCCAGCAACACTTAGTCTAAGTAGACAGTATTTACCTGTCCCTTACAGCCCACCAAGGAAACCAAATAAATAAATAAATAAATGAATAAATAAATAAATAAATAAATCAAATAGCTGCATAGTGTCAATTTATTATATAGTTTCTATATGAAAGATATTCATGACTAAAAATTTAACCACCCCCACAAAAGAAATGCATTTGTGTTAAGTCAACTAAATTTTACCTTCAAAGACTATACCTATAAACTAAAAAATAAGTATATATAACCTCAGACACCCAAACAAAATTCTCATTACCACAATCAATCAAAACTCAACTGTCAGACATGATGCACTGGTGGAAATATCATGAGCATCACTAAGCATGATGCTATGTCTGAAGTACTCTGCATAAGTACTCAATCTAAGAACATGCACTGCAGACTACCGAGAAACACTAAACTGAAACAGCAAAACTCTATTAATGGGGCTGACCCCAGAACCCACATAAAGGTGGAAAAAGAGAACCAATTCTATGAGATGGCCCTGGCCTCCACACATGTAGGTCATGACAACTGCATCCCTACAAGCAGCAATAATAATTTGTGAATCTGTACTTAATATAGTTAAATTCTTAAAAGGGACTTCATACATACCTTTCCTACTTATTTTTCGGGTAGCACTTGCAGACTTCTTAGTATCCATCACAGAATCGATTACAGCTGTGCTTGTAGGGGTTACTTCTAATTTGTTCTCAATGTGTCTCAGCTAAAATTTGAATACCATGAAAACACATAAATTAATCCTGAAATAATGCTATTACTATTCATTCCTACATTACATACATTTAAAGCTCATGGAGAGAGACTGCATATTGCTGTGTTACAAAACTAAATCTTTATTATATTGAATCAAAATACAATTTTTCTCCCTACCATTATGTAAGGCTATTTTTCTCAAGACACAGAGACTAGACCTTCTCTAGAGAATACAAAATAATAAAAGTAAATAAATAAATAAAATTAGTTGATTTGCTTTCTAACGAGTTCCAAAAAAATCAAACAACATCTGGAGAGATGGCCCAGAAGTTCAGAGCTCTTTCTCCTTTTGGAGGATACAGGTTCAGTTCCCAGGACCCACACAGTAGCTTGCAGCTGCTGTGGGCACCAGCCACACACAGAGTGGACACATACTCTCAGACAAAACACTCAGACACATAATAAAAATAACTAAATGTTTTTTTAAAAATAGACAATAAAGAAACAAAGCCAAACTCAGGGGGGTATATACAAAGAAAAAAAATAGCACAAGTTAAATTAATCAACCAAGAAGAGGACTATCTCCTTAAAGGGACCATACAGTACTTTACCAGTTTAGATTTCTATCATCCAGACAAGACTAAACACAAAGAAAATAACTCTCCTATAGTAATTCATTTTATAAAGGAAAAGAACCTATGACTGCCACAAAAGAGAAGAGATAACTCCTAGTCCACTCAAGAGGCCAATTCCTTTCCCTTCCTCCCTGATAACGAGCCTTCTACACAGGTGCCGCCCCACCTCCCCATACCCGGCCTTCAGATCAACTCACAAAGTGAACCAGCTAATTAAAGGTGAGTGACCACACAGGTCTCAAGAATACTTGACATGTCATGATAGTAGCAGGCCTGGGACCCTAAAGCAGTGTCTAGTTTACTTCTTCACTACTCATACTTGTTCACTGTGCAATATATGCCTTTGTTTTCAATTAAATATTCTAATTAATCACTTCATAACATATTATCAGTTTTAAAACAAGTAAGTGTTTAAAATAGAAACTAAAACTACTTACAGCAGCCTTGGTCTGAGAAAGTGCATCCCATGATGTGGTTACATCTACTAAGAAAAAGTAACATGTCATAGAGTCAGCGTTCTGAAGTAAACTTATAGTTTCATGTGCTCCCAAATGTGATGAAAGGCTTGAGAACTACTTCATTAGAACTATTCCTTATCAAATGTATTTACATTGCTAGATCAGGCTTCTCAAGAAATTTATAAAAGTAAGAAGTATACTCAGTTAACAGCAATGGCCTGAACACCCCCTACAACAGAGAGAGACAGAGACAGAGACGGAGACAGACAGAGACAGAAAGACAGAGACACAGACAGAGACAGGGAGGCAGACAGAGACAGAGACAGAGACAGAGACAGAGAAAGACAGAGAATAAATAAGGTAAAATAAGGCAGGGTCTTGCTATATAGCCTAGGCTGACCTCCAACTTAGACTCTTGCTGCCTGAGCCTCCTGAATGCTGGGACTTTAGGTATCCACCAATATACCCCAATCAGACATAAAACTTTATGTTGTCTTATATCGTATTTTATATGTGAAAGAATACTTTTAAGACTATTCCATACATCAATTTACTAGTACAAACAAATCTACTTCATCTTTCAAGTAGCAGTCTTTCAACTGGTCTGAGCTGCATTGTTTCCCATGAGTTATCCTCTTCCAAGATAAGAATTTTCATGTCCTCCAAAGACTCCCCATATGGCTGAATTTCAAGTTTCCTCAGAAACAGGAACCTTCCTCTGGATCTACTTGTTGATCCGTTTCCCTTTTAAAATATCATACCTTAAAGTACCTCTATCAAATAAGTTTAACTTATTATGTATGTACTATAGATATTGATAGTCAATCGGGATTTCTGAGAAAGAAACACTAATTTTGCATAAATAATTTTTAAGAGAGATGAGTTCATACAGTGTAGCAGAAGCTGGCCTTAATCTCATGATCCCCCTGCCTCAGCCTTTTGAATTCTGGGATCACAGTAAAGCATGTCCATATCTGGCTCAACTAATTCATTTTTTAAAGGGTACTTGTATGCTAAAAAGTAAATTTTTAAATTATCTACTTTTTAAAAATTATTTAAGTGTGTGTGTGTGTGTGTGTATGCAAATGTTCATGCAAATGAAATGACCACTGAAGCTGAAGTTATGAGCACTTGCAAGCCATACAATACAGGAGGTGCTGGGACTTGAACACAGGTCCTCTGCAAGATCAATAAGCACTCTTTTAACTACTGAGCCACCTCTCCAGAATAATCTACTCTTTTGTAGGATAATGCACAAATTTCTTCTATTTATTAGCCCAAAATTTAACATTATAGGACCTTAAAAAGAGAGTAAGTTCAGTCTAAAAACAAACCCATACCTTGAACAGTCTCCTTGCTTTGAGAGTTCCTTGGATTTGGTAAAGGCACCTCTTTTGACTTGCTGCTCCTCATCTTGCCAATTTACCTGCAATTATATCATCAACAATCACTGAGCATCACTATTATAAAATACAATAGTAAAGAAAGATCCTGACCTACTCAGGAAGGGCTGAAAAACACTGTCATCTCTAATAAAATGTAGCTTCATATTCTCATAAGCAACACATAATAATCCAATATATAATACAATACTTTAGGGGAACTATTATCATTATTATCAACATTTTCCTTATTTACAGAGCACCAATTATGCTCTAAGCCACAAGGCCGGAGCTGTACCAGAGGTAGAACACATGAGGCCCCGGTTCACCTCTTAGCGTGACAATAAGACGAGGCCTGTTGAGATGGTTCAGTCATGCTGACAATCTGGTTTCCATCCTAGGGCCTGCATGCTGGGAGAGCTAACCCCAGCAAGGGGGTGTCCTCTGACCGCCACGTCACCATGGCATGCACATACCCCACACAGTTGCTCATACACACAGTAAATAGGCAGGAAAACAAAATCTTCTTGTGAAATATAAACAACCAATACCTTATCATGTTTCATTTTCTCTACTGCAAATAACACTGTAGCCAGATATGGTGACACACACCTTTAATCTCAGAGCTAAGAAGGCAGAGGCGGGTGGATCTCTGTGAATCTAAGAACAGCCTGGACTGCTCAGCAAGTTCCAGGGCAGTCAGTGATTCATAATGAGGCTTTGTCTGAAAAACAACGACACTGTGTATGTGGCTCTTGGCCTATTTGGACTATTTGCCTAGAGTAGTATCTGCAAAATGTATGAAACTGAACTGAAGAATGTGAAGGACATGCTGCTGAGATCCAACGTCAAACTGTTTTCTAGCTTCCAGTAATGTAAGAGCCTAGAAGCTTCACTTAGACCTTTTATTATCGCTCATATTGCTGTTGATTTTTGCTCATTTCCATAAGGAAAAATAATTGCTCAAATCTGGACATGGTAGAACTTAGCCAGATCAAATATTCTGCCGCAGATCTTTTTCCCCCTTCTTAATTTATTCTTCTCTCATATATTATATCCCAACTGCAGTTTTCCTTTCTCCCCTCCCCTGTCTCTCTCTGGGATCTATGCCCTCTTTTAATTCCCCTCAGAAAAGAGCAGGCCTTCCAGGAACGTCAACCAAATATGGCATAACAAGATACAATAAGTCCAGGCATATAATCTCACATCAAGGCTGGACAAGGAAACCCAATAAGAGGAAAAGCGTCCCAAAGGCAGGCCAAAGAATGAAGGACTGTTAGAAGTCACACAACAACACCAAGCCTGTGACACACCTCTAACTTAGATGAAGAAGACCTAGGTCAGACCTGTACAGGCCCCCTGACCTCTGAGCCAACCTGAGTATCATCAGTCAGTTGACCCTGTGGGCCATGTCCCTGTGATGTCCTTGACCCTTCTGGCTCCTGCAATCCTTCCTTCCCTTTCTTCTCTGCCACAAAGCTTAATCTTAGGGTTTTTTTTTAATTTATGAATTATCCTTTGTTCATTCACCTAGTAAGATCTTAATTTTTTAATTAATTTTATTAGTTCTTTATAGCATATTAAATTTTATCATATTTATTAAATACTTAATGCAAAAGATAGTTTAAAATTTGGAAATTAAAGGGAGGAAGGGGTAGCTCAGCAGGCAAGTGCTTGCTGCCGAGGCCAATGACTGGGCCACGTTCTGGACCGAGAACTGACTCCCTAAGTTGCCCTCTGACCTCCACATGTGCACCATGGCAAATGCAACTACGCACGTGCACACAAAATAGATGAGAGGCCATAAATTATTTTATTCAATTAGTTATTTATAAACAAATGCAGTATGTTATTTGGAGTCCTGAGAAGCTAATCCCAGAACACAAACACAGTAGGCAAGCACTACTGCAATGCATTCTCGGTTCCAGTGTGTTGAACATTTTAAAATCCCAAATTAGATTTAAGAAAAATAAAATTTTATCTAGTTAGTCCAAATATATAAAACTTTAAAGTATAATAATTTATGGGAATTAATTTCTCCAAGGAGTAGATAATCCTGACATTAGACTTCCTAGAAACAAACTTCAAATGGTTCTAAAAGTGAAATTCTTTCCAGGGTCAGAGAAGCAGGTCAGGGGCAGAACACTTGCCTATTATATGCCTCTACTCAATCCTTAGCATTGTACATACAAAACTTCTTCAAAAAATACATATTCTTCTGAAAACGGGCTTGGGGGAAAAACAACAATCGGTAAATTTACCAATAGTTTAAATTTTTTTTCAACCATAAAAACTTACCAACACTGATTGAAAGAAAAGCGCTCAGTGGCTGAGAAGATGGCCTGGTGGACAAGACCACACACTATACAAACATAAGGACTTGGTCTAGATGCCAGCCACCATGCAGAAAGCTGGGCATCGGTGCACGTGCTGTACGCTAGCACTGCAGAGGGCAGAGACGGGTGTGTCAGTGCATCTGACATCCTCTCAAGGGCAATCTGCACGTGTGCACATGCACTGATGCACACATGCACGTGGTTATCCTTTATCACTAACCTATTGATGATCTGCCAAAAGTGTCTTTATAAACATTTCTTTGCCTTCAAAGTAAGTGCAAAAAATATAGTGATTATTTTCTCAGTGTAAAGGATAAATAGGTCAAATAAGTTTTAAAACTGTATTTCAGTCCACAATCTATCTAAGGGTTAATGCTAAAAAAGGTAAAGAGTGTAAACATAAGGTTCCAAAATAAATGCATACTTTACAGTCAAGCTTTAATTACAAATATCTAGTAAAACATTTACATAGCACAGCATATATCATTACACACACACATACACATACAGTCATATTTTCTCATAAAATGATGTAGTTCAGGATCACACCTCTATTACATAAGGAACACAGAAACCACATATGTGCCATATAACCCACCACTTAAAGGACAACACAAGCAGCGTTTTCAGCGGTGCATCAAGTGAGGCCAATCTCCAGCCTTGTCAAGCCAGGTGACCTCTACCAAACGGACTCAGGGGCTAGTCGATTAATCGTTTATAATCCTCCATTGATTTGGGCACCAGCTTCATGGGTTTGTTCACTTCATAGAACTTAACTAAGTTATCTATTTGTATGTTGTTTTCATGCATATCATATTTCATTTACACCATTTTGTAAGACTGTTTTCCAAATCCAAAACCAAAACAACAGTCTTTAAAAATTACTTTTTCCCAACTTAGGAGTTGATTTTTGGCATCTTAGAACTGTTGGAGTGGGCTGACGAGGTGGCCCGGCAGTTACACACATATAGAGGGCCTGGGTTGATCCCCATCATCTCTACTGTTGCTTACAACCATCTGGAACTCCTATTCCAGGATCAGATACCCTCTTCTGACTTTTGCCAACACTAGGCACACATGCAGGGCATGGACATAAATAAAAGCAAACACTCATAAACATAAAATAAATAAAATTTAAAGACTTATTTAAACATTGTTTAAAATTATATGTCTTAAAAAAATCTAAAAAAAAAAACCCATACTTTCAATGTAATTTTCCATTTGATGGTATTATAGCAATATTTTATTCACATAAATTTCAAACTTTAATCTTGAAACTCCCACTACTCCTAGATTAATAATGTAAGCACAGATCTCTTGTTTCTTTGACAACTCATATTAACCGAGTGATGAAGGACCCTCTACCTCAGCCCAGTACTTCAATGGTTACATTTCCAAAGTACCTATCACTAGACCTCTCTTCTAGCTCCTTCTTACCAAGAAAATTCAACACATTTTAAAGTATGTGTACACATGTCCAAGTATACATGTGTGTGTGGGCATGTGTGTGTGTGCATGTTGTGTGTGCATATGCATATGGAGGGCAAAAGTCGAAGATGGTGCCTGCCTTTCTTTTTGAGACAGTCTCTCACTGCACCTCGAGCTCACCTATTGAGCTGGAGTACACCGCCAGCAGGCCGCAGGGATCCTGCCTCCACTTCAATACAGCCAGGATTACAGGCACACACCACACTGCCTGACTTTTAATGTGGTTCTAGAGCTCTGAACTCAGATCTTCACGCTTGCATAGCAAACAGTTCAGTTACTGAGCCAGCTCCCTAACCCCTCAGCAAGCTTTTCATAATCTCAGCTATTTCCCAAATGCTATTGTAACTTGCCTAAATCCTTCTGGGACTCTGGATAGATATTTAAAATGTGGTTGGAAATTGTACAGATTTAGGAAAGTGGCAGTGTTGGTTATTCTCTGGAGTACATGACCTCACCACCCACAGGCAGGGCTATACTTACTGGAACAGTGATGAATTCCCACCTACCTAACTGACCTTAAGTCCAATTTAGTGATCTTCAAGATATACCTGTGATCGTATCTTGGCCATCATTGTTGTAATTTACAGGCTTTGACACAGGTAAGACATTGCTTTATTCACATTCCTGTAGATGAAGAGCTACAGGCAATTGATGGGTGCTAAGAGAGGCAGGACTAGGCTTTTTCTACGACAAGTGACCTAATAGGTTATCCAATTCCAAGTGATCAGTCCTAAATACATCTACAAATGAGCACCACTAAATGGACTGAGCATGCTGCATTTATTTATATGTGCATACACACACACACACAGAGAGAGAGAGAGAGAGAGCAACAGTTAAAGAAATTATGTATTTGAAAAAGTGGAAGGACTAGAGGAATTGGAAAAAGGAGAGGGTGAGGTTGAAAGGGGAAAGGATGGATGGAATTATGTAAATACAGTACTCAGGTATGAAATTCTCAAAAGTAAATTTTTTTGTACTGTTTAAAACAATGGCTCAGCAGTTAAGAGCACTGACTGCTCTTCCAGAGGTCCTGAGGTCAATTCCCAGCAACCATCTGTAATGGAATCTGATGCCCTATTCTGGTGTGTCTGAAAACAGCGACAGTGTACTTATATGCATAAAATAAATGAATCTTTAAAAAAAAAAAAGCAGCCAAGCAGTGGTGGCACATGCCTGCAATCCCAGCACTCTGGGAGGCAGAGGCAGGCGGATTTCTGAGTTTGAGGCCAGCCTGGTCTACAGAATGAGTTCCAGGACAGCCAGGGCTACACAGAGAAACCCTGTCTCGGAAAAAAAAAAAAACAAATCCAAAACAAACAAACAAACAAACAAAAAGCAGCACCTCTGTCAGTAGAAGGACTAACAGGAAAGCAAGGGGAGAGTAGGTCACCCTAAGTGAGAGACAGGAGCACATATCCATGAGAAGCCTCTTGGAAAGCCACTTCTGAGAAAGTATACTACTTGTCTACTAAAGCTGGGGACATAGTAAGAGAAAACTAGGGAGAAGGCACATACTATTACATAAGTAAGC
Organism: Apodemus sylvaticus; assembly: GCF_947179515.1. NCBI lineage: Eukaryota > Metazoa > Chordata > Mammalia > Rodentia > Muridae > Apodemus > Apodemus sylvaticus. Next base: position 63,222,588 of record NC_067483.1, read on the forward strand.
CCACAAAACTATATGGTAAAACAAACTATATAAAAGCACAAACAGAAAAATATAATTGACCATGCTGTTGATAACAAGGAAAAGATATTATATGGCCACCCATATAATAAACTGAACATATGATATGACAAAAGGGAATAATCATATGATAAAAAGAGTTAATCACTAATGTACAATAAGTTTACGAACTGGTAGGAAAAAAGTATGCTTTTGCTTTGGCTATCACCAAATAAAAGCCTAGTTATGGATTAAGTCAAAAGAGCAGAAGAAATATATATAAACTCACATGTATTCACACCCATACTTGTGCCCATACATATGCAAACATGTATACCACACACAGACCATGAAAGCAGAAAAATGAAAAATATACAAATAAAAATAAATGTGTAAACTATATTGAAGACTCATTTATTCACACTCTATGCGTAAAAGCAATTGTTCAAGAAGAGGCATTCTCCCTAGCTATCAACTCAGCACAGACTAACTCCGAGGCTTTGACAGGAAAACTCACTGCTCTTAGATGGCACAAGTCTGGCTCTCAGCCCCAACATCAGGAGGCTTACAACCACCTGTAACTCCAGTTCCAGGAAAGCTGTCACCTTCTTCTGACCTCCAGAGGATCCTCCACACATATGGTGCACATACATGCACTAAGGAGTGCACATGCACACACGGATCTTTGAGTTCGAGGCCTGCCTGGTCTACAGAGCAAGTTTCAGAACAGTCAGGGCTACACAGAGAAACCCTTTTTTTAAACCAAACAATTAAATGCCCCTTAGATAAATACTTTAAAATCATTACGTTCCCCTACTCTATCTCTATAGCTAGTTTTTGGTGGTATTAGTAAACAAGCCCAGGTTGGCTAGTTGGTTATGTTCGAGGCAAGGTTTCACTGTGTGGCTCTAGTTGTCATAGAACTCAATACGTAGATCAGGCCATCCTCTAGTTCACAAAGATCCACCTGCCTCTGCCTCTTGAGTACTGACATTAGATAAAAGTATGTGCACCCAGTCACTGGGACCCTGATAAAAGAGACCCTTCCTGGTGCTGCTAGCCACTCCCACGGGCCTCAAGGTGGACAGTGTTGTGACTTGGGTGCATGCTTCCCATGTGGAACCTGAAGACACCCCACTCTCCAGAGACAGGTGGACAGTACAGAAGATAGATGATCTACTCAAGCTCAAGATTACTTGACCTTGATCATGGCTGCCTGGTGGTACCCTTCGATCCTGGTTCCTTCCCCCATCCTATGTGCCTGTTCGCCAAACCTGTCATGGCACTCACTGTCTCCTTTCTGTTGGAGTTAGAGATGGCCAGGGCAGCCACCAGGACTTCCACTCTGGTCTTATTAGGGGAAAATTATAACAGTCTGAGAACAGCCATTTAGATACAGAGAAAATAGAAACTTCCATCAGTCACCAAGAATCACTGACTTCATTACCAGAAGTAGTACTGCAGGATAGGAGGGCTATGTGCTGCCTTAGCTGAGGAGTGTTGCTCTTACATAGACCATTAGGGGTTGTTAACCTGTTAGAGCCCCTAATTGTTCTCCAGCTATAGTTGACTTTTGGCCCCTACATTCTGAACTACTTAGTTGCTATTGTTAGGACACACTTAGGTACAGTACAGTTAATGGTCTTAAAGCAGAGATACAAAGAACTAGATACAAAAGAGCAGTATGAGCTATCGGAATACCAGCAATTAAGCCAGGCGGTGGTGGTGCATGCCTGTAATCCCAGCACTCTGGGAGGCAGAGGCAGGTGGATTTCTGAGTTCGAGGCCAGCCTGGTCTACAGAGTGAGTTCCAGGACAGCCACGGCTATACAGAGAAACCCTGCCTCGAAAAAAACAAATTTAAAAAACCAAACCAAAAAATAAATAAATACATAAATAAATACATAAATAAATGATAGATAAGAGTTACTAAGATCAAAAACAGCTTTCATAGAAATAGGAAAAATAGGTAGACGGATCAAACGCTAAAGAAGCAAAACTTAGCCAGGTGTGGCGGTACCTACCCATAATCTCAACATTCTTGAACCTTTAGTAGAGAGAAGTGCTAGGGAAAGAACTGGGGGATTTCAACGTGCTAAGCACATGTTCTATAATGAGTAATACTGTGAGGCTCCATTGGGGCTTTCAATGTTGGTCACTCCTTTTTTATATCTTTGCCATTGCTTTAAGAAACCAGTATGACATCATTCTTATGACTTTCTGCACTTTGTCTTCTTGATATAAGCTTCTTTAACTTCCTCAAACGTAAGAATATCTTTGTGGAGCTGGAGAGATGGCTCAGTGGTCAAGAGTACTCTCTACCCTGCCCTGGCAGAGGATCCAAGTGCAGTTCCCAGCATCCACATGGCAGCTTGCCACTGACTATAATTCCAAGAGATCCAACTCCCTCTTCTGCCTTCCATGGATATCAGGCACATGTGGTACACACACACACACACACACACACACACACAGGCAAAATGCTCGTGTGCATGAAAGAATAAATATTTTTTAAAGAGTGTCATTGTTAATCGGACTGAATTGGGGTGCATTTGTGTGTGTGTGTGTGTGCACACACGCGCGTGCGTACGCCTGTCTGTCTGTCTGAATTTGAACTATGTAGCCGAGGCTGGCCTTGAACTCAAAGCAATTCTCCTACTTCAGCCTCCCAATGGCTGGGTTTAGAGGCATGTACCACTGTGCATATTAATCACACACAACAAACACACTCACATGCATGCATGCATGCATGCATGTATGTACGCATACACACATTCCATTCTCACATTACCCAAGTGTTATTTCAATGTCCATTTTACAAAGAGGCTAATTAACATCTTATAGAAAAACAAGTTGTTTTATATAGATGTCAAAGTATATGTGACTAATGTTGTTCAGACTAAAGCTAAAAAAAAAATCAAGAGATTAAAAAACTCTATTTAATATGGTTTTATTTTGCATCATATAAATGAAAGCTCAAAATGATAATAAACTTCCAAAAATTAACTTAGAATGGCTATTTTGCCAACAGATAAAAGAAATACAATTTATTTAGAGCTACTACTAAATGATATTTTTTTCTGGTTAAGCTGGGAACAGTGGTACATGCCTTTAAACCTTACCATTGGTAGACTGAAGTAGGAAGATTGTTTTGGGTTTGAGACCAACCTGGGCCACATAGTGACTTCAAAGAAGCCTAATTAACACAGTTCAAAGCAAGACCCTATCTTAAATCACACACATAAGTGTGCACCCCAGTCTGGTTAAAATTATATATATTGATAAGAACGGTTTTTTTTAAACATTGATTTGTTGATAGTAAACAAGATCTTAAGCTAACCAAGAATCTGTGTATTCAAACATCGCCAAATGTAATGATTTAAATGAGATGTCCCCTTAAGTCTTGGCCAATTGAATACTTGGTCCCTGATGCTCTTTGAGAACAAGGTGTGGCCTTGCTGGAGAAAGAATGTCACTAGGGACTTTGAGGTTTTCGAAAGGACCTGCACCTCTTCATCATTTCAAGTTTGCTCTGTTTCCCGTGAGGGGCACTCTCAGCTGCTGCTCTGTCATTGAGGATTATTGTCCCTCTGGGTCCGTAAGTTAAATAAACCTTTTATCTATGGATTGTGTTACTCATAGCATCTGATCACAATCGAAAAGTAGCTAATTCACCAAAATATTTGCCTTATAAGAAAGGTACAAAGACCATGCTTGGGGATGCACAGTTGTAACCTGGGCACTCTGACAGCTAAGGCAGGGGCATAGCTGCAAGTTCAACCCCACCCTGGTCTATACAGAAGCTCCAGGACAGCCAGAGCTACATAATGGTCTCTATCTCAAAAGAAAACAAAAGCATAAGGCAGCCAGGTGTGGTAGTGCAGGCCTATAATCTCAGCACTCAGAAGGCTCAGGCAGGAGGATTGCAGGTCAGGACTCCATAGGGAGTTCCAAGAAAGCCTAGGTACAATGTGAGCCCCTACCTGAAATAATAATAAGATCAAAGGCTCCCCCAAAACCTATAGCTAAAAAGAACTGAACTTACTATTAACTTAGAGTTTGCTAGGGGGAATGGAAAAACAAGTGGAGCAAATGAGAGAACTCCTGTAAGAGCGTCTCTGGCTTCTTATGCTATGTGTGTGTGTGTGTGTATGTGTGTGTGTGTGTTTGTGTGCGTGTATATAGTATATATATATAGTATATAGTGTGTGTATATATAGTATATGTGTGTTGTATAATATATAGTATATATATATGTGTGTAGATAGCATATATAGTAATAGTGTGAGTGTGTGTGTATGTATACACACTTTGTGTATATATATATATATATATATATATATATACATATATACACATACATACTTTGTCCTTTTCTTATTCTATAGCCCTGGCTGGCTTGGAGCTGTGTATGTAAACTAGGCTGGCCTGGAACTTGCAGAGATCTGCCTGTCTATGTGCTAGGAATGTGTGCACCATCAAACATGGCAGAAGAAGAAAGAAGAAAGAGAAAGAAAAGACGGAAGAAGAGGAAAAGGAGGAAGAACATTTAGAGAAAAGGTACCACAGGAACATTGCATCTCCTTTTAGAGCTACTTACCCAGGTTCCCTCAGGACACCTCATTCCTGGCCACATTTTCCTCACACTTTGGTCCCAGTCTCCCCTCCCCAACATTTTCCTATATGCAGTTATGTTTAAGGACATCTTAAAAAGATAAAGTCCCTCACCCAGGACCCCTTTCACTACTGCATCTTCCTTTACAAACCTCTCAGAGATGCTGACTCTACTCCACGGCTCCATCTTGAGATCCTTTCACTCCCTTCCAAGCAGCTGCAGGGCGGCCACCATCCTCATTCTCACTCACTAAAATCCCCAAAGACCTCTTCTCTAAATCCAAAGGCCTACTTGACCTCTTGATGGCATTCACCACAGGTGACTGACTACTCTCTCAGCAACAACTCTCCTCTCGGATATAATCAACTGAAGAACTTATCCCCGATGTGTGCAATAAAATGGAACATCTTATTAATCGAGCCATCAAATTAGTGAACAGGAAACTGTCCTGACAGATGCAGTACAAGGGAGCTGAGACTATTATCTCCAAATGGAAGAGGACACACAAATGAGGCTGACTCCAACAAGCTGTGATGACCTCGCTCCTTGCACATAGCCTTGCGCATGCGTGCTTTACAAATGTCGGCAATACCTTTCCTCGGAGGTAAAACAAGCGCCCGTTACCCACTGAGCCATCTTCTGGCCCCTATCTATGGTTTTTACAAGTCAAATCATATTACATAGTATTTCTTGTACATACTATTATATCATGAGCACTGTTCCATGTCAGTACATTATAGTGATAGGAAACCGTTTCATAATGCACCCTGCGCTGACTTAGACTACTGACACTAACTCATTTAGTTCTCACAATAGCCCCGTGAGGCAAGGATATCATTATTTCCCCCTTACAGATGAATTTAAGTCACTAATAGCCACAGCTGGTATAAAGTGCAGTTAGGATGTGAACCTGTGAGAACTGGTGCCTGCTCCGGGTGCTGAAGGACACGCTCAGCTGCTTCTCATGAAGTAAATATAGATCCCTAAAGCCTGCTAACAACTGTCAAGTACCTCACTGCATAAATATACCATGATTTAACTAGTCCCTTACCAATAGACATTTTGAACATTTTTAATACATATGCTTTCTTTTATTTGTAATCATGATAAATGACTATTTATTTATAATTGGGCTCTTGTGTTAAAATTTATGTAACATAAAACTCAAAAAATTAAATGATTTTATCAAATAGTACATGTACTTAAATTTTGATAGGTAATACCAGATTTCGGGGCTGGAGAGATGGCTCAGCAGTTAAGAGGACTGACTGCTCTTCCAGAGGTCCTGAGTTCAATTCCCAGCAACCACATGGTTGCTCACAACCATCTGTAATGAGATCTGACGCCCTCTCCTGGTGTGTCTGAACACAGCTACAGTGTACTCATATTCATAAATCTTAAAAAAAAAAATACCAGATTTCATCCCCAAAAGTTGTTCTACTTAAACTAATTTATAGTCTAATATTCTTAACCTGAAAACCTGAGATCCACTTTGAACTTTTAATTAATACTGGCAAAAAAAAAAAAAAACCCACACTGCCCCGTTAATGATAATTACCTTCTGACTTGACAGTTATCTGACCCAACAAACAGATGTAGGCCTAGAGCTGCTTAGTGGCTTCCTCAGGCTATGACGCTGGTTTCTGACACACGCAACATGGACACTGGACTCACTGGACTGCAGTATTCTAAACACCCAGTACTGTGATTAACAAGGACCTAAATTTATTACAAGTCTGTAATTATAGTACAACAAGTTAGGGTCTTAAAGCTTCCATTTTCTTTAAATTACAATTACTGACAGAGCACCTGGGCAATCATTAAAATCGCCAAAGCTTTAGGACCCACCTGTGACTTATTCTCTGTGGCTTTTAAATCCCAGACTGTCATTCCCCTGATACCCAGCAAATTTGAACAGAAATTTGGAGCATATGTCTAAGAAAAGATAAAATGTGCCTATGAACTAAGAACCAGTTTTTTTGTTTTGACTTTAAAGTATTATCCTAGAACTGAGATAAACTCAACTATTATTAGTTGATTGTTTTAGTATATGCTAGAAACTGAGTGCACAGTAACAAATAGAGGACTTCTGCCAGAATAGAATTTGGAGGCCAGATGAAAAATAATAATAATAACTCAAAATACTCAAAGATAAATGTGAACTTCCGCTGAGGAATACCAATGACCGACGACAACAAAATCAATGCAGAGAAACACTGCAGTCCTTTCTTTTAACCATGTGCAACACTAAAAATTGTGTGACATAGAGGGAAAGTCAATAAAGAAAACCATTTTGCAATTTAACCCACACAGCACAAAAAACAATCACAGCTACCTACAGCAGTGATCCATTATAATAATTCATGACTTATTAATATTTAATAAAATTTTATAGAAACACTAATGCCTTTAAATGACAGAAATCACCAAAAGGAAAAAGTGTCATATGCAAAGGAAGACTATATTTTTAAAATATTTTGAAATAATAACAAATAGCAAAAGTATCTAGGGCTAATATTTAATATATAGCTAATTCTAGAATATCTGCAGAATAAAAACAGCAGTTACAGAAATTAATGGCTTTGTATGTCCATTTCCACAACTACAAAATAAATATCTGAGTCTCCTTTGCTCAAAGGAGTACATGAAGACTAATTCATGGATTTGGAAGTACACCCATCCCCCAACCCCAAAAAAGTCAGTTATTTCGTACAACTTCTCTTTTGCCCTCATTATAAGTTATAGCAGTTTAACAAACTGAAGTGGTTATATAAGGACTTCACTTCCTTTCTTGTGCCCCTATATAGTGTGTTAAAAATGGATTTTAAAAAATGACAATCAGAAGAAAAAATTTAAAAACTTTAATTCATAAATGTATTAACACCATAAAAGGTTGATTCTATAGTATTGATGGTCTTAATACTATACACCAATACATGTCAGAAAAAAGTCTTTCATATATATACAAAATTGTTTACAAACATTACTATCACTATAAGCACAAAGTTCTGCTATGAAAAGACAAGATACACATTTATCCACACATACAATGTATTCTGGCATGACCTTTATATTCTGATTAAGGTGCACTAAGTTGAATGCAATAACAGTTCAGATTTGTTGCATTTAATAGTTTGTCAATTTAGTATACAAAAACTCTTACATTTTCATGGGCTTGAAGTAACTTCTAGTACAGGTCTAAGAGTCTTCCAAAGTCACAATCCCGTGTTATTAGCAGCACACTGACTTTTTAAAAAGCAGTATTTTAAATTAAGAAAGTTTTTAAATAGAGAGCAGTTTGCAGTATTTTATTATTGCCTCTTCAAAAATTCCCAGGTGCTAAAAGTAGGTTGGTCTAGGATGGACTTTCCTTTAAAGCTTTAAAATACAAGCTAAGAGAGTAGGTTAACATGGCAACACTAACGACTTCTCCAAATTCAAAACAAGAATCACCAGCAAAACAATTAAGTAGAGTGCATGGATACTGACCACTATTCCTAACGACCTATTTTTTCCCCAAGTGAAACATTTGTTACAACATCAAAACTCCATTTTTTAAAAATCTATACCTATTTGCAACTTCCTAACTTGAAAAACTAAAATCCAGGCAAATGTCTGCCTGTTATCTGTGACATTAGCTAAATATGATTTAGCATATTAGTCTGAATTTAAAAGAGGGGGGAGGGGAGCGAGAGTGACAACTTCCAACGTGTAAGGCTTGTTAAATGTCACCCCCTCCCCGCCCAGTCATGTGTGAATAAGCCGGTAGACTCCATTCAACAACTGCTTCTGGACGGGAGGTGATCAAAGTTTTCCCCATACTGCACTTTGAGAATATTACACCCAGGAAAAGGAACAGAAACTGTTCCTGACACTGGAGCTAATGCCCCGGAATTTCCCAAAATATGCTCGATCTCCTAACGAAGAAGGGACACTTCGGAGACCAAAGGTGAGAGGTGGCTTAACTCTATGCAGACAAGAGGAGGGGCGAGGGTGCTGAGGGCGACACTGGCAGGTAAGCAAAGAAATCTCGTCTTCGGTGGGCACCAGTAGGTCCGGGAGCCCGGGTCTCAGGATGACCCTCCAGGAAAAGTCTCAGGACCCAAGGAGGGTCCCCAAGGGGACGTCAGGCAGTGCCAGGGGGGCCCCGCCCCGCCTCTCGGGCCACCTCGGGGACCTGGGACCGCGGACAGAGACATCCGAGGCGGAGCAGGCGTCCGCAGGCTCCGCCAGGTCTCCCCGCAGCTCACCTGAGAGTGTCGCCTCCGCCCTCGGCTCCCACGGTGCATCCCGCGGGGCCTGGCGGAGGGTGCAGTGACGCCGCCCCGACCGGCCCCAGGGCTGCCCGGCCTGGCCTCCCCGCTCCGGGGACGCACCGGGTGCCCGCCTCGCCCCGGCTCCCGGGATCCGCCGGGCGGCAGGGAAGGAAGGAGAGGCGCAGAGGCGGCCTCCTCTGCCCCGCCGCGAGCCCCCTCCCGAGCTGCGGCTCTCTGCAGTCTTCTCAGGCGCAGGTCCGGCCCCGCTCCCCCGCCCGGGAGTCACTTCGGCAGCGGCGGCCCAGTCGCCATTACAGCTCAACAACTGACACGGAGGAGGAGCGGCGCTGGCGGCAGTGGCGGTGGCGGCGGCGCGAGGCAGGGCGGGAGCAGTCAGGGAGGGAGAGGGCGGGGGAGACCCGCCAAACCTCGCGAGAACTGTCCGGAGACGGTTCCGTAGGAATGCAACCCTGGGTTAGGGCCATGTTGAGTGTGGCCGATGGATGAGAGCGAGCCGAGCCGAAGCTAGAGGACGCGGAGGAGCCATCTTTGGTGTGGCGCGATGAGAGCTCGGCAGCACCCGGGAGGAGCCGAAGTCTCTCCGCAGAGGAGACCACCCCTTTCCCTTTGACGTTAATTGGGCCTTCGGGCTGAGGGTTGGTTCACCCCCGGGCCGGGCCGAGACACCCAGAGGACAAGGATGGACCGGGGATCCGGGAACCGGCAGCTTTCTGAAAGTTGATGTTTCAGCAATGGTCCGAAAACATCGTCACTCTAAGCAGTTCGGAGTCACCGCAGCTTTGCGGCTGCTGCAGCTGCTCGCTGCTGTCACTGTGGCCCTCCCATTGGTCAGGGTTTACAGTTCTGTTCTGCAGGCACGCTGATGGCTTAAGCTGATTCCAAAGCAAGTAAAACTATGTTTCCTTTCCATTCGGTGTTGTGGTTTGAGAAGCCCTCTGGGGCCAACGTATTTTCTCTTAGCTTTGTATTTTCCCAGCCTCCGCTTATCATCTGTCAAGACTTTAAAGGACAGCTTTTCTGCAAATAATATCACCTTCCGCTAGGTGCTCACTACAACTAAGCTCTTCACCTTCTAGGCTCCGATCGTTACTTTGCCTAAAAATCATTTCTCATCTAAAGTACCATGAGTATCTTAAAGTCTCCTTTTTCTATCTATATCCAGTAGGGCCTAGCACAGTAACTAGAGCCTTGTAGATGTTCAATAACTGATCCTCTCCGAGGGCAGCCGTGCCTCCGCAGGAACTACGTGAATGTACAAAAGTCCTGCACACATGTAAATATATACCTCTCCCTGAGAAGAGGCACTGCAGCAAACAATGAGAATTGTGGATATCCCGAGTATGAAAGCAGTAGCAAGAAAAATATTTGAAAAGTGCAACAGCAGCAGAGAGATGGATTAGCAGGTAAAGGGACTTGCCACCACACCTGGCATTCTAAGTTTGATACCCAAACCCAGAAAGGTGGACCAAGAGAGCAGATTCCTACAAGCTGTCCTCTGATCTCCACAGGTGAGCCACGTCACATGCAGGTGCACGAGAAGACGTGTATGATAACATACATGCACATACATACATGTAATAAAAAGAAAAGTGAAATTTACCCTTTTTCCCAGCCTAGGGGAAAACGTTTAAAGAACGTATCTAATCACCTTATTGAGTAATTTTACTCACTCTTTAATAGTGGGCTCTGAAACACTATTTGCCCAATATTATAGCACCAATCAATGGGAAATAAAGAATGTCCTTTACTCTAAAGCTAATTGATACTTTCCCACCTCCCGCGTTATCTTGCGGGCAATAGAAAGCAAATGAGGTTTTGTCACAGTGTCAGCAGCATTGCTTGTGCTATCAGCCTAAACTCCTGTTTTCATCAATTTTCCATACTTGGTGCTCAACTGCTCTCTCTCGCTCTCTCTCTCTCTCTCTCTCTCTCTCTCTCTCTCTCTCCATATATATATATATACATATATATATGACAAGATCCTGCTGGATGATAGCCCAGGTTAACCTGGAACTCACAGTCCTCCTGCCTTAGCCTCCTGATCACAGACTTGCACCACCATACCTAGATAAGCTCTCTTCCTTTTGGTTTTCTGTGATTTCTTTTTACTCCTACAAGAGTATTGGCTTTCAGGCTGGAGAGGTGGCTCAGAGGTTAAGAGCACCAGCTGCTCTTCCAAAAGTCCTGAGTTCAACTGCTAGCAACCACATGGTGGCTCACAACCCTGTAATGGGATCTGATGCCCTCTTCTGGTGTGTCTGAAGACAACTATAGTGAATGAATGTATATTAAATAAATAGATATTTTTTAAAAATGAGAGTATTGGCTTTCAAGTGTGTCAAACTCTATTCCCTTTCACAGTTTTGTGAAAGTAGTCACACTCCTCCTGCACAAATGATTAAATCAGTACTCTTATGTCCCTGCACTGCCTCCACCTGCCAAGATTAGTGGAAACTTCTCACTTCCTGCTGGCAAAGCTTTTCTCTTTCCATCTCCCCAAAAATAGTACAATAAAGTAGAAAATGTGCTCAACACGCATGTCCTCTGACCCCTCCTGAGCCTCCACTAAATGACAATGAATCCAAGATACTGGCATAGTGACAAATGCCAGTAAGCCCAACACCTGGAAGGCTGAGACAGGAGAATTGCCATGAGTTTGGGTATTTATACATTGCAGTTGCTCTTCTATCCACAAACTCCACAAAGGTATTCATTCAACAGATGACAAAGTGTCCTCCTACAGTTTTGTGGGTTGGTCATGTTTCATCACAACATCGTCTGTCATCTTCATGGCACACCAAGATCGTAAGATTATGAACTCTGTGGTCACAAAGGTCAGGATTTGGAGCTGTGTATTGTGTAACGTTGGTCTAGGTATTCATCCTAGCCAGGATTACTATTGCTGTGAGGGAACATTGTGACCAAAGCAACTTGGGGAAGAAAGGGTTTATTAAACTTACACTTCCACATCACTGTTCATCCATTGGAGGAAGTCAGGACAGGAACTGAAAGAGAGCAGGAACCTGGAGGCAGGAGCGATGCTGAGGCTGTGGAAGGGTGCTGCTTACTGGCTGGCTCACAACGGCTCCCTCAGCTTGCTTTCTTATACAGCAGCGGTTCTCGGTCTGTGGACTGTGGCCCCTTTGGGGGGGGGGGTCACATATCAGACATCCTGCATATTACATATTTACATGTTGATTCATTACAGTTATGAAGTAATAAATAACTGTATGATTGGAGGTCTTAGCAACATGGAAGAAGGAGGCTTTTGCTCTTTGTTTGCTTGTTCTTGCCTTGCAGGGAATTTCCTTTCTTACTGGAATTGGAACCTGCTTCTTTGGAATTCTAGTGTTTATGGAAGACAAGCTGAGACATCCAGCCTGTCTGAGCAGCTTCTGAATTCTCAAGGTTTCCATTCATGGTTTACCATTGTTGGATTTGTTAGACTATAGCCTGTAAGTGATTCTAATAAATCCATATGTGTATGTATATATATATATATGTATGTACATATATATGTATGTATATGTGTGTATGTGTATACATGTATATGCATATATACATATATATAAGTGTACATGTATACATATATATAAAGAGATTCATTCTATAAATTCTGCTGCTCTAGAGAACACTGACTAATCAGCTGAATCTTATTGAAGCATTTTCTCAGTTGAGTTTCCCTCCTCTCAGATAACTCTATCTTATGTCCAGTTAACATAAAATTAGCTAGGACAGTATTTCATTTTATTTTTAAAATGTTTTACTGAAAATATTTGAATAGGCAATCAACAAGTCAAGATCTCTCTTGAACTAAAATTTGAATAAGTTTGATATGTTCTGTCTTGAACATGATATATCTGATATTAATTCTGTGCAATAAACTGACAAGTGGAGAGACATATCTACAATAATGTAATGAGTCGTTGACTCTTTATTAGTTGTACAATATGATGCATGAGAATCATCTAGGGATGTTGCTAAGAACATGTCAATCTTGGAGACTGAATACAATTTGTAATCATCAACTTTTCGTGTGTGTGTGTGTGTGTGTGTGTGTGTGTGTGTGTGTGTGTGTGTGTGTGTTTTGGGGGTGGGAAGTTGTTGAGACAGGGACTCATGTAGCTGAGGCTGGCCTTGGACTTCTGATCTTCCTAGCTCTAGAATTGCAAGTACTAGAATTGCAGGTATGTGCTATCATGTCTGGCTACCTTTTATCGTTTTTATTATTATTATAATGGTGCTTGTTAGTGTGTTGGGACAGAACATGCACACACCACAGGACAACTTGGTGGAGTCCATTCTCTCCATCTACCTTAACATGGCTTTTGGAGATTCAGTTCAGGTGGCTAAGCTTATGTGGTAAGTGCCTTCACCTGCAGAGCCTTAGTAACAGCCCCAGCTACATTTTCAACAATAAACTTGACCAATTGAAATAATAAATTTCCATTCCATTTTAGTCAAAACACAGAAATACATTTACTGATTCCTTTGCTTGGTTTTTCCTTTTTCTAGATTTAACTTTTTTACTTACTCTTGAGCTCTTCTTTTTTAACTTTATTTTTAAATTCTTGCAGTGAAACTTTATTCACATTTTTACGTTGCTATATTCTGAGTTGGCATAATTCAAAATGCAGACAATGAGCGCACAGTATGTAGATCGTTGCTATATTCTGAGTTGGCATAATTCAAAATGCAGACAATGAGCGCACAGTATGTGGATGAGACTGACCTAGCTGGGGATGCACAGTCAGGAAAGGTCTGAACACGGGCCAAGGCACTTGTGCTCACTTAATTTCCAGGGCCTCATAAATAGAACCTGGTCAGGTTCGAGTGGGCTCCTCTAACCGCCTGTCTTCTTCTGTTTCTGCTTCAGCTTGCTCTACATCCTCTCCAGGGCCACCTTTCCCATGAAGAAAGTGATGGCAAAATTACATTTGTACCAGTCTCAGTTATAGCACATGTGCTTCTGGAAATTCTTACTCAGAAAGTCCTTATAGAAGTCAGCCATCTCCTCTGCATCCAGCGTTGCTCTTTGGCCTGACTTGGTTCACAGGCCTGAGCCTTTAGCTTGTAGTCTTGAGTAAATGAATTCTTCTTTTTCCTTATTAAAGGACAAATTCTGCTTGGCCCAGAACCGCTGATTCCATTCTTGCATTTCTTGTTTCAATTCTCTAAGCCTTTGCTCCAAGGGAGACTTGTTTTCAGGGATGTGAAAATGAACAGAAGAACAAAGGGTTGAGTATTTTTCTGGGGAACCTATCCAATCATGGCAAGACTGTCTTGGAGGGCAGAATCTTGAGACCTAGCTGGATGCAGCATCCTTGCAATCTGTACTCGTGTGTTCACAGGCCAACCTAACGCCACCACCAGAGAAGGACCGGCCTAATTTTATTTATATTTTAATGTTATTTATTCTGGTAATTGAGGGCCCACATATAAACCCACAATCACCAGATTGTTTTTAAAGGCCAGCAATATACATTGAAGGAAAGACGGCATCTTCAACAAATGGTACTGGCCAAGCTGGGAGGCCACACACAGAAGAATGAAGCTAGATCCTCTTCTCTCACTCTCCAAAAAACTCAACTCCAAACACCAAGAATTTCAACATAGGACCTGATACCCAGGGTCTGGAGAGATGGGTCAGAGGTTAAGAGCACTAGCTGTTCTTCCAAAGGATCCAAGTTCAATTCTCAGCGCTTATATGGTGGTTCACAACCATCTGTAACTCTTCTAGTTCCAGGGGATCTGATGTCCTCTTCTGACTGTCACAGACAGACAGACACACACACAGACACACACACAGACACACACACACACACACACACACACTTCAAATAAATGTAATAAAGATTTTAAAAAGCTGGTCAGTGATGCTGCACACCTTTAATCCCAGCGCTCGGGAGATAGAGGCAAGGGGATATCTATGAGTTCAAGACCAGCCTAGTCATAAGAGCAAGTTCCAGGACAGCCAGGGCTACACAGAGAAACCCTGTCTCAAACAAAAACAAAACAAACACAAAGAAAGGCCTGATACCATCCATGAATTTATAGGCACATGAAAGTATTTTCTGAATAGTACCCCAGTAGATGGAGAAATGGCCCAACAGTTTAGAGCACTGGCTGTCCTTCCAGAGAAGCGAGGTAGCTTACAACTATCCATAACTCCAGACCCAAAGTATCTGACACCCTCTTCTGGCCTCTGTGGGTACTACATGCTTGTGGTGCACAGACATATACACAGGCAAAACAATCATAATATAAAGGAGAAAAAACATTAAAGGACACCATCATTTGTGTGGCAGAAGAGGAAAAGAGAATCATTAGCAGCTATAAATCTGACAATGTTAGTACCTAAAATATAAAAAAACCCTCAAAAGTATATATGCATCAAGACAGCAAATAACACAGCAAATAAGCCAATATAATCTAAAATGAAACCAAAATGAATATGAAAACAAGCAGAAAGTTCTGAAAAGACGAAAAACAAATAGCTGAAAATATGTTCCATTTTGGTTCTTTTAATGTTCAACATATTTTGCCACCAGGGAAATGCAAATTAAAACTTCTTTGAGATTTTCTCTTACTCCAGTCAGAATGGCTATGATTAAGACAAAAATGCTGGTGTGGATGTGGGGGAAAGGGAACACTTCCTCCCTGCCTGGAGAAGTGCCTGGAGAAGAACTGACACAGCCACTATGGAAATCAGGGTGGAGGTCTCTCCGAAAGCTAGAAAGAGATCTACCGCTTGACCCAGCTAGAATACTCAGGCGTATACCCAATAATCCTATATTTACTCCAGAGATGCTTGCTCATGCGTGTTTGTTGCTGTTACATGATAGCCAGAAAATATAAATAACCTAGATGCCCATCAACATCCTAATGGATAGTAAAAAAAAAAAAAAAAAAAAAAAAAAAAAAAAAAAAAAAACATGTGTTGCGTTTACACAATGGGATAATCTTCAGACGTTAAGAAAAATGAAATTATAAATTTTTCAGGTAGATGAATAAAGCTATAAACAATCATTCTGAGTGCGAGCACTCAAACCTGGGGAAACAAACATAACATGTTTTCTCTCATGTGTACATACAAGCTTTGACTATTTAGACCTGGGTGTTTCATCTGGAATACCCACAGAGGTCAGAAAGCTAGAACGGGAGGTGGGAGGCCCCACAGGGTGGGAGACAGAGCTGGGGGGGGGTCTAAAGGAGGGGAAGGGGGGATAATGCACTAGGAAGGGTTAGCCGGGGTGAAGGGTGAGAGGCCAGTGTGGTGGAGGGAGTATAGGAGGTAACTAATACTAAAGACCTTTTGGAAAAGACATGGAAACATACTACTATAAAAACTTCCTGCAGTGTATGCATAGACATTTATTTTTAAAAATTTTAGAGCTACCCTATAACAGGTAAAGATGGCCCTACTAGACACCACAGGCTAACAAAAAGTTTAGTGCCAGGAATGGGCTGCCCATGTTATGTTTACTTATTTGGTAGTGTCCCACAGACTCCCAAACGTATATTAGCCAGTGGTGTCCCACAGACTCCTAAACATTACAGACTACTGTCATGAGCTCAGTTACTCTCCAGAACTTAACATTAAGACCTTACTGCTGTTGGGCAGTGGTGGCACACACCTTTAATCCCAGCACTTGGGAGGCAGAGGCAGGTGGATTTCTGAGTTTGAAGCTAGTCTCGTCTACAGAGTAAGTTCCAGGACAGCCAGGGCTACACAGAGAAACCCTGTCTCGAGGAAAAAAAAAAAAAGACCTTACTCCTGAAGACAGCACATGCTTGAGTCATAGAACATGGAGAAATCACTTTGTACGCACGTAAAAGCTTTGACTGTATTGCTGGGAAGTGATATGCACACTGCTGGAGGAGAGAAGTAATCACGATTGTACTCAGCTGTAAAGCTCACATGCTACACTAATGAGCAGCTGGCTCGATGTGCCCACAGGTGGCACAAATGTCACGGGAGTAATCAACTTTCTGGCTTTAGGGCTTGCGCCCTACAATGAAAATTATACCTGGCATTGTTATTGTGGCCAAGAACCTGCATTTAGACAGGTCATAAGATGTAAAGAAGAAGCTACTGTTATTCTGTTAAATGGACATTGTATTAAACTGATTCCTAATGGCATATTGTGATACTCATAGATTAATGCATCTCTCAACCCTCATCAGAGAAACAACTTTTAGCCTTTGCTGGCAATTAACACAGACCCACAGTTGGTCAAGGTACAGATAATAAGAAACTGCAAAGTGACAATCCCTAAATGTGACATGTATATCACACACACACACACACACATACACACACACACACCTACCTCCTAAGCCTGAAGGATCACCCCAGGAAATAAATTAGGAAAATTTTAAGAGAGAGGTGGGTTACTATAGTGAAAGAGTGTTTCCGGACACAGCAGGGTAGTTTTGCATTTGAATTCATAGTAGTTGTGACAGCAGACACAAGCCCTGCAAAAGCTCACGTCCAACAAAATTTGAGCCTGAAGCGGGGAGGTGGGCACTGAGTTCCGTCCCTAGCTGAGGATCAGTTGGCAATTAATAGCTTCTGGGAGAAGAACAGTTAGGGTTCTTGCAGTGTATTCCCTCTGGGAAGTCAACCACATTCCAGGGACGACCCCACACCCAGGAGGCTATGAGAAGCATAAAATGAGCTCAGTGAGCTTTCAAAAGAAAGAAAGAAGAGAGAAAGAAAGAAAAGAAAGAAAGAAAGAAAGAAAGAAAGAAAGAAAGAAAGAAAGAAAGAAAGAAAAGAAAGGAAAGTTGTAGAGAAAGAGTTTATCTGGGAGGAGCTGGGGGAGGGGTAAATAAACACACTGAATGACATTCTATTCATAAAAATACTAAAAATAAGCCAGGCATGGTTGGTGCACACCTTTAGAGCCAACGGAGGCAGGTAGATCTTTGTGCGCTTGAGGCCATCCTGGTCTACATAGCAAGTTCCAGGATAGTCAAAGCTATATAGAGAAACCCTGTCTCAAAATTAATTAAAATAAATTGCATTTATTTGTACAGTTTCATCCATGCCTATGGTCCTACCACCATTACTATTCTCTCTGATCCTCCTTACTCCCTCTGGGCCGTTTCTCGTCTCAACTAAACTTGAGTGGAATGAGACATTTGTTTTATCTCCCTGGTTCCTGGAGCTATGAGTGGGTCACACATGGAAATAGCAAAAATTAAAAGTTATCAGTCAATACATCCTTTGCAAGCAAATAGCTGTAGCCACCTATATTCAAATATAAAACTAGTATGTGCATGTGTGTGTGCACAAGTCAAGAGAATATTGGCTATGGGCTAGCGCTAGCGTTCAGTTGATAGGTGCTAGTCTAAGCATGTACAACGCCGCCATGGGTTTAATCCCAGTAAGGGGGTGGGGGCAGGAGGGAGGGAAAGAGACCTGAGACTGTAAATCCACCAAGGTCACACTGAGGTGATTTTGACCTCAATCTGATGCTAAAATCAGAAACTTTTAAGTTCATAAAACAAGGTGACAGCAGTAGCTATAGTTGTAGCTATGAGACAGGCCTCCAAGACACGAGCCTTTTCAAAGAAGAATTATGAAAGCAGCTTTGTGATTCTTTGCCCTTCACACGAGTCCATTCAACCTGGCCACTGGTTTGAAAATAGAGAAGTTGTACCTGCAAAGGCTCTGAGAGGAAGATTTCACCCAAGAGGAGGGGTAAGAAGGTACCTGGGTCTTCTCTTTCTCTGCTCAAGCTGTAAACACAGGTTGTGAAGAGACTACACAGACAGCTTAGTGTTTGTGTGTGTGTGTGTGTGTGTAAGAGAGAGAGAGAGAGAGAGAGAGAGAGAGAGGATCCCAAAGCTGGATTCTGGCCTGAAAAAGAGACAGCAAACTTGGCAACAGCACAGAGGCAGTGGGGCCAGGGAAGGAGCTGAGTGTTTCTGTTCTGGGATAGCTAACCTCGATGCTAACCTCAGTTGTGGTCTTCTTGTTTCTTTTGCTGTGCCAAGACTAAAAGAAAATTGGAGATGATGGTTTATTTGGCTTACACTTCCAAATTGCAGTCCATCATTAAAGGAAGTCAGGACAGAAACTCAAGCAGGGCAGGAACCTGGAGGCAGGAGCTGGTGCAGACACCAGAGAGGGGAGCAGAGCTGCTTACTGGCTTTCTCAGCCTGCTTTCTTATAGAACTCAGGACCCAGAGATGGCTCCACCCACAATGGGATGGGCCATCTTTCATCAATCACTAAGAAAAGGCCTTAGTTTATGAAGACATTTTCTCAGTTGAAGTCTCCTCCTTTCCGAAAACTCTAGCTTATGTCAAGTTGGTGTGGCATATGTCTTTAAACTCAGCACTCTGGAGGCAGAGGCAGGCAGATCTCTGTGCATTCAAGTACAGCTTGGTCTACAGAGAAAGTTCCAGGACAGCCAGAGCTACACAGAGAAACCCTCTCTTGGAAAAACCAAAACAACAACAACGACAACTAGCCAACACAATTGTCATCTTGACTCAATTAAGACATACCTAGGCAAGGAACGTATACCTTCGAGTGTCTGTGAGAGCAATTTCCAGAGATAAACTACAAGGGCTCTGACCTAATCCCTGGAGTAATAGATTCCTAATTTGACAACATTTTTGGGAGAAAAGTTGTTTGGTGACCAGGGACATGTGTGCAGGCGCCTTGGTTTCTTCCAGTGTGCCTTTTTGCTTCACGTGCACTGTGACGCTCCCTCATCATAGCCTCACTGCTGTGGTGCACTGACACGTCGCAAGCTGAGAGCCAAAGTCAACAATTCCTCCTGAAATTGTGTCGTGTGTTCCACTGTAATATTAGAAAAGTGGGTAATACTCACTCTAAACAGGAGTGGGAGGTCGAGGGATCTGAGAGGCAGGGTGCAGGACTTACGGTGGAAGTCATCACATCATGGAGTGTCAAAGAAGAAGCATAATGTGTCCTGTGGGAAAGGGAATCCACCACGCAGGACCTCTGGAAGGGCAGTCATCGCTCCCAACCACTGAGCCATCTCTCCAGCCCCTCTTGTTTGTTTTAAAAGGCAGAGTGTCTGTGTGTAGCCCTGGCCGGCTTGGAATTCATTCTGTAGACCAGGCTGGCCTCTGTGTCTCAAGTGCTGGGGTTGAAGGCATGCACCACCACTGCCTGGCTCTATGCCGGCTTGTATGTGTGTGTATAGAATGTCTCTAAGGGAGGACTGAGGAGAGCTAACCCTGGCAATGTGGGAGGAAGCCAGTGACAGAGGCTACATGGAAGATGTGTCAGCCATTCTCCTTTGGACTTTTTATTTTATTATTTTAGTTATAGTCATTTTATTTTACGAGTGAGTATTTTGCCTGCATGTATGTCTGTGTACCATGTGCGTGCTTGTGCCTATGTCAATCAAAGGGGGTGTCAGACCCGCTAAAAGTGGAGTTATGAATGGTTGTGAATCACCATCCGGGTGCTGGGAACTGAACCCAAATCCTCAGCAAAAACACATACCCCTAACCTCTGAGCCATCCCTCTCCTTTGTGCTTTTGAATTTGAACTGTGTGAGTACATTACATATTGAAAATGTCAAAAAACTAAAGAGAGATTTTTAAAAAAAATGACTAATTTCCTTTAAAAGGCTAGTGAAAGAATGGAGAAATAGCTCATCCGGTAGAGTGTTTGTCTTTTATGCAACACTGAAAAGAAAATGAAGTTGAAGAGGTCCTCCTTGGAAAGTGGATGACCTTCCAGAGGAAGCAGAGCCCCAAGTAAGGAGACATGCTTAGCCAGCAGAACGTGAGGGGACAGTGGGAATGGCCAGTTCTAGGCTAGTCAACTTACACTTCTAGGTTAGTCTAGTTGTAGAGGCTTGGCAGGACAGTGATCAAAGATCCCAGGCTGGAGAGGTGGCTCAGCGATTAAGACCACTTGCCGTTCTTGCAGAAGACCTGGGTTCGGTTCTAAGCACCAATATGGTGACTGATATTCACCCACAACTCTAGTTCCAGGGGAATCCAATACCTTCTCCTGGACTCCACAGATTTCTACATGAATATGCTGCAAACCTCAAGCACACATATGCATCAAATAAATAAGTCAGGCAGTTGTGGGGCACACCTTTGATGGGAGGCAGAGGCAGGCGGATCTCTGAGTTTGAGGCCAGTATGGTCTAGTAAGTTCTAGGATAGCCAGGTCTACACAGAGAAACCCTGTCTCAAAAAAAAAAAAAAAAAAAAAAAAAAAAAACAAACAAACCTGATAATGATGATTCTAAATAAATTTAAAGGAAAAAAAAAAGAACTCATGGAAGGGCCAGTGAGATGGTTAAATGAGTAAAGACAAGCCTGAGTCCAATCCCTGGATTCCACATGGTAGAAGGAAAGAACCAACTCCTCTGTAGTTCTCTGACCTCCACATATGCACCATGGCACATATTCACACACATACATATACACATGCACATGATAAATAACTAAGTAAACGCTTAAAAAGAAAAAGAACCACTAAAGCCAGACAGTGGTGGCACACACCTTTAATCCCAGCACTTGGGAGGCAGAGACAGGTGGATTTCTGAGTTCAAGGCTAGCCTGGTCTACAAAGTGAGTTCCAGGACAGACAGGGCTACACAGAGAAACCCTGTCTCAAAACAAAATAAAGCAAAATCAAACACCCCAGAAAGCCAGGCACAATGGCTCATGATTGTAAACCAAGCACCCAGCACCCAGGATATAGAGGCAGAAGAATCATGACAAGTGTTAGGTCAGTCTAATGGGCCATCATAGCAAGTTCCAGGCCAGCTAGCACTACAGAGCAAAATACTGTCTTTTCAAAAGTTCAGAAAAAGAAATCTAAAGGAAAAACTTTGCTTTAAGCAGTTCCCCAGCCTGGGGTAGACACAGTTGCCTTATAGCTGTACTCATTGGCTACCAAAGTTCAGGGCCTAACAGGTCATGCTTGCAATCCCAGCGCTTGGTAAGCAGAGGAGGGAGGATTGGGACTTAAGGGTCAGTGTTTGTCACCTGAGACCCCATCTCAAAGAAACAAATGTATTGGGCACGTGGCTTAGTAACAGTATTTGCCTGGCACACACAAGTGCTGGACAATTCTCAGCCCTCACAAAAACAAACCAAATAAATGCCCTTGTGTTCCTCCTAATGCTCCCCAGCATTCTCCATCCCTGCTTCCCCCAGGCACAGCAGAAACTGGTAGTTAGGGAAACCGTCCAGACAGGGTAAGAAAGAAAGGAAGAGAGGGGGGAGGGAAGGAGGGAGGGAGAGAAGGAGAGGGAATGAGGGAGGGAGGAAAGAGAGAGGGGGGGAGGGAGGGGAGAGGGAGAGGGGGAAGAAGGAAGGAGGGAGGAAGGAAGGAAGGAAGGAAGGAAGGAAGGAAGGAAGGAAGGAAGGAAGGAAGGAAGGAAGGAAGAGAGGGAGGGAGGGAGGGAGGGAGGGAGGGAGGGAGGGAGGGAGGGAGAGAGAGAGAGAGAGAGAGAGAGAGAGAGAGAGAGAGAGAGACCATTCCCTTCTCCCTTTTTTGGAGATAACATAACATAACTTCAGGAAATGACCACTGGATAAGACTGCAGTTTTTCTCTAACAATTGAAATGTTGGTTTATTTTTTGAGTCTATTGTTTCCTTACTAAGTTAACAGTTTGAAAACTAATATGATATAAGATTTTTACTAGAAGCAGAAGATGTGGCTTAGCAATCAGAGATCATAGTGTTTTTCAAGGGGACTTCAGTTCTGTTCCCAGCACCTACATATGGTGGTTTTTATACCCATAGCTCTGGCTCCAGGAGATCTGCAGCCCCCCTCCAGCCTCTGTGGGCACCAGCACATACATAGGATACCCTCGCACAGACGCATAGGCACACACATAATTTTTTAAAGATCTTTTTAATTGATTGAAGTTGTTCAGAAAAGCCATAGGACTCACCAGAATCATCCAAAAGAGACTAATTTCCCTCAGGGAAGACACCTAGAAGGATACACTGAGAAAATAAAATAGAACAGCTTTTACTATTGTACTTCTGAGTCTGCTTACTCAGTATCCATGAATAAGAGCTTTATCAAAGATAGGAACTTTATCAATGCAAGTGATCTGGCTGAGTGATGCTAGAGACAGGAGTCCAGAAACACCTCGCAGGCACAAGTGGGAGTGGTAGGAGGGTGTGGTGGTTTGAATGGGAATGGTTCTAATAGGCTCACATGTTTAAATGCTTGGTCCCCAGTTAGTGGAACTGTTTGGGAAGGATTAGAAGGTGTGGCCTTGTTGGAATACATGTAGGCTTATTGAAAGAGGTGAGCTACTGGGCCCAAAAGCTAGGTCCAGTCTCTTTCTCTGGCAGCAGATCAGGCTGTAAGCTCTCAGCCCCATACCTACCTGACAGACAGCCTGCCTGTCACCACGCTTCCTGTCTTGATGATAATGGACTAACCCTCGAAACTGCAAGCAAGCTCCCAAGTAAATGGTCTCTTTTCTAATAGTTGCCTTGGTCATGGTGTCTCCTCACTGCAATTGAACAGCAAGCTAATACAGATGGAAAAGAAGAAAAGTTACAGGCAGATACGGCCCATTTTAAGAACGTCAAATGAACAGAAACAGCAAGTCATAAAAAATGTTCAAGATTATCATCTAACATAAAACCAATTGTAACATCTAAAACCAATTGTGAAAACTGTCAAGATGCCTTACACGCTAGCAAGTGGAGAAAGAAAATAAAAGTACAATAAGCGGCTGCCAAGATGACCCAGAGCCTGAGTTCAGTCCTGAGACCCACACAGTGGAAGGAGAGGACCCGCTCCCATGAGCTGTCTTCTGACCTACACATTTGTGAGTTTATGGACACAGGCACACACAATATTTTTAAAAAAGTAAACCAGTTCATACCCACTAACTTGTCAAAAACGAAAGCGTTCTGACAATACCATACATTGGCAGAGATGCACAATGACGAAGAATTTACTCACTTTCGATCAATGTATGATTCTAGCATTCAGTGTGGAGTCATGAGGTAAAGTTGAAGACCTGCTTCTGATTCAACAATCTCCAATTTTTTTTTCACTGGACCCTAAAAGGACAAGGAGTTTATGCCAGGAAGGAAAGCAGCTACATCACTAAGCACGCTGTCCTGGTGAGGTTGTATGGGTTTTTTTTTTTTTTTTTTTTTTGATGGTTTTTTGTTTTTTGCCCAAGACTTTCTTGATGAAGAAAATAGTATGTTGACTTGTATTCTGACATAAATTCCTTATCCTGGTGCAATTTTGTATTAAATAGTTCACAGCCATAGGGAAGCCACCAGGGTTCAGAAGGAGAATTTTGTTATCGTTCCGAATTGCAAGAATTAGAAATACCATGTCCATCTGCAGGGGTTATAGATTAGTCAAAGACTGTCCACACGATGGAATGCCAAGCAGCAGAGGTAAAAAATAGAATGGTAAATCTCACAAAGGAAGCCAGAACAGGACAGGCATGGGCATACGCTTGAGGTCGGCCTGGCTTACAGAGTAGCACTCTATTTCAAAAGTAAAGACAAACAAACAAACAAACAAACAAACACAGATTCATGTGGATTAACGCTATCTCCACAAAGTTTAAAAATGTAGATAACATTGGTTTATATTAATCATGAATACATGCAAATATAATAAGTTTTTCCCTTAGTTTCTGGGACATGTATTCCAGGTTGGTCTCGAATATTTACTGTGCCTCAGGCTGCCCTTGAGCTCCGCCCTCCTCCTGATGCGGAACTACAGGTATGTGCCAAGAGTGACACTTAGAGAATAAAATATCTTGAAATGCTAAGGCGTGAGAAAAATACTGATTTCCAAAAAGTGACAGGCTCTGAGGTAACAGAAGGGGAACTGGCAGGTGACATGAACAGTCCAGTGACAGAGCCTAGAACCTTGTACACGCACTCTACCAATGGTGGTAATATAAGTAATAAGATTGTCACAAAAATGAGATAAATGTACAAAATGTCAAGGAGGAATACAAATACAAATCAAGACATAATGTTATTGTTTGGCTACTTCTAGTTCAACAGCCTGTCATGTGCAGAAGACAGCATGTCACAGCATTCTTACCCAACTTCCAGATCATTCTTTGAATTCTTTTTTGTGATGTCCCTGATCCTGAGACAGGGGTGATACTGATGCTCAGTTTAAGGCCAAACACTCATGATCACTTACGTATTCTTGGTACGTAACGGTTTCTTGTGCATTGTGTAAAAGTTATCCTTGAATTACTCAAATGCCGATTTCTCTGCCCCTATATCTAGGTGCAACCCAGACAGCATTGTAATGCTTATTCTAAGAATCTCCCATCTCAAATTTGTATAAATATTGCTTCCCATTTATTCTCTTATTTGTCAATAAAAACTGACTAGACAATAACTGAGCAGAAAAGAGAATATGGTGGGAATTCTGCCAGCAGGGGGTGGGTGGGGGGAAGGAGACAGAGAGAGAGAGAGAGAGGGGGGTGGTGGGAAGGAAGGAAGGAAGGAAGGAAGGAAGGAAGGAAGGAAGGAAAGAAGGAAGGAAGGAAGGAAGGAGAAAAAGAGGAGGAAGAGGAAGATAGAAGTGTCCCTTTGTCACAAGGAGAGGGTTGGAGAAACACTGTGGGAACACACCTGAAGCAGAGAGTCAGACCAATACTAAAATGCAAGTATCTCAGGGATTTTGGTTGGGAGGTATCTAGATTAGCTTAGAGGAATAGAATAGATTAATAACTGCTCAGCTACTGTGCTCTAAAGCTATCAAACAAATCGTATAGTCTGTCTCATTTATTTGTAAGATAGCCAGAACAGAGAAAAGATTTTCACTTTTAAAATTGTCTTTACATGATACTTTGAGAATTTTAGAGTTTCTGCCTAAGCCATGCCTATTGCAAAAATAAGCTCTGACCAAATCTGAGTGCAGTACTAATCCACGGTAAAAGCATATTTAGAAGGCAGTTTCATGACTTGTCCATTTGCAAAACAACACTTAGCAGATTCCTCGTGAGGGCCTTTGAGTTCTTCAGCCATAGGCCTTTGACTAGATTCTCAGTACCTAGCATGAATTTCTTCCTGTGTAACAGACCTGGATAGAAGAGATTGTAACTTCTCAACTCCTATGCTATAAATCCTTTCTTTTCTTTGATTTTCTTTCTCTATTTTTAATATTTAAAAGTGGTTAGTCACCTCCATAGCATTCATGCCACTATTTACCCAGTGGGCACTTCTTGTGGCAGGTGAGTATTGTAGTGTGCTGCATCTACTTCTGGATAAGTCATTGATGATCTACACACACACACACACACACCCTTAGCCTCTGGAGCACTTCCCAGCACTATGGAAACTAATCAGTTGAAAGGAAGTTTCTATGTAAATGCCAGCTTGATTTTCCTATGTCCCAAAAACAGAGTACATAGTATTTTCAGTAGCCATTAACTACTTTAATAGTCTTGGCATAAGGTAGGTCACCCTTTGATTGGGTCTTACTGCCTAGTTCTGGTGGCAACCCAGAGCAGCGGCAACAGCCCGTATTGTTTTGGGGTGTTTAGGGACATCCCTTATCATCAGCTAATAGTGAGATAGCCCATGCCTGACATTGAATTTTTATTTAATAACCTAACCCAGGAGCCACATTAGCCACCCACACTGGGCACCTCCACTTAACCTCCTTTAAAAAAGGAACTTACTGGAGGTCAGAGGACTACTTGGCGTGTCTGTCCTTGCCTTCCACACTGTCTGAGACATTTGCTTTTTGTTGTTGTTTGCCACTGTGTGTGCAGGCTAGCTGGCCTATATGTTAAAAGCTGTGTTTGTAACCATAGTTAACCTAAGCACGGGTTGGTTTCTTTTTTGTTATTACTTTTTTGTTATTTCAGGACAAGGTCTCAGGTTGCATAGGCTGATACTCTATTTCCAAAATTGTTTTAGGCAGCAGTGATATTCAAACATGATCAGGGTAAGGAGTCAGTCAGAACGCATCAGATTCAGAGACTGTGTCTAAAACTGAGAGGTTTAGGGAATCAGAGAGCCTTTTGAAGGACATTAACATGCTAACATACAGTTAGTTAATATCCAATCAAACCAATGCAGAATAATAGATGGTCGGGTCCAGTTGAGAGAGAGAGAGAGAGAGAGAGAGAGAGAGAGAGAGAGAAGGTGTCTGCTGTGAACAGACACCGTGACTGAGGCAGTTCTTGTAAGGACAATATTTAATTAAGGCTGGCTTACAGGTTCAGAGGTTCAGTCCATTATCATAAAGGTGAGAACATGGTAGCATCTAGGCAGGCACGGTGCAGGAAGAGCTGAGAAGTCTACATCTTCATCTGAAGGCTTCTAGGAGAAGACTGGCTTCTAGGCAGCTAGGATGAAGGTCTTTAAGGCCCACTCCCATAGTGCCACACCCATTCCAACAAGGCCACACCTCCACTACCTGGCCTAGGCATACTCAAACCACCACAGTGTCTAATTCACAGAACTTGAGAAAGAGAACCAGTGAGTTGAGCTGATCTGCAGCTCAGAACCTTATACTTCTTTTTTGTTTTGCTTTGTTTTGTTTTTTTAAGACAGTGTCTCATTATGCAGTCCTGGCTGGAAATTACTACAGACTAGGCTTACCTCAAATTCACAGAAATTCACCTGCCTTTGTCTCTGAAGTGCTGGTGCTAAATACTGGTTCTTACAGTTAGTTTTTTAATTTCATTTTATACGTATGAGTATTTTGCCTTTAGTATGTTTATGCATGGTGCCTGTGGAAGCCAGAAGAGAGAGCAGGAACCCTTAACTGGCACTACAGAAGGTTGTTAGGTAGCCATATAAATGGTGGGAACTGAACTGAGTCTTTAGCAAACTTTTGACTTCTGCCTCTTAGCAAACTGGGTCCTAAACAAACATTTCTTCAGACCCACACTTTAGTCTTCTTAAATGTGAAGAAAATAGAGTCTCAAGATAACCCAGGCTGGCCTTGAACCCAATGCGTGTCTAAGAAATAACCTTGAATTCTTGGTTGATCCTCCTTTTTCTACTCCCCAAGTACTGTGATTATAGCTCTGTGAAATTTTAGGGTCATAAAATATTCCTGCTTCACATAAATTATAAGTACAATCAGTACATTGTTTTTTCTATTTAAGTAAGTATGATCACCTTGTCATGAGCACAGCAGGATTGACTGGCTCTTGAACCTTCGTGTTGAGTCATTATGGGTCTGGCCTACATCTGTGCTGCACCTTCTACTCACAGTGACTTGCTGGATGACTCTAGAACCAGAAACCTTACCTTACCTTTGTGGATCTTGTGCTGGCAGGAATTCTGACTTTAGGGATCAATGTTTTTTGTTTGTTTGCTTGCTTGCTTGAGGAATGTGTGGCTTGAAATTTAGGGGACAAATAGCTACATCAATGGTAGTTTATATTTCCTTCCAACCCCTATTTTTGAGGTACAGGTTTGTAGTAGGATTTAAGAAGTATAAACCTCTCTCTCTCTCTCTCTCTCTCTCTCTCTCTCTCTCTCTCTCTCACACACACACACACACACACAAAGATACACTTAAAGTTGTTGCCTTCTTTTTTTCTTGTGGTGCTAGGTATTGAACCCAGGGCCTTGTCCAAACTAGGCAGGCATTCTACTACTGAGCCACACCTATAAGTCCCCTAAATATTAACTCTTCATAATCAAAAAAACAAGCAGAAACTGGTTAACAGAGTCCCATGCATCTATATACCAATTAATGGTAATTCACTGTAGGGACAGGTGGATTAATTCATTCCTTCAGTTTAGTGCGAGCCAGGGAAAACCAGCTGGAAATAAATCCACATTGTGAGTGTCTCATTGTAGGGGTTAAAGGAGCTTTTGACAACTGAATTATCTGGAATATTGCCTCAGATCCATACTTCACTTAGGACTAATCCTTTCAGCCGGGCCCTCTTGGCAAACAGCCAGGCAGTGGAGGCAGGCGGTTTCTTCCTCTGGTTTTACCTCCTGTAAGGTCAAAAGCAAAATAGAACATAGTCCAGTTAGCCTTCTTGTCGGTAGGTTTTTGTTTGTTTTAGAATCTTTAGAACCATGCATTATGACAATTTTCAGACAATAGAATGAGCAAATACATCTGGAAAATGTAGTTTATACAAAGCAGTGTTGAGTTAAAAAAAAAAAAAAAGAAAGAGAAAAAACCAACAGGTTACTTTAACAAAGTCTCTAGTTGAAGTCTGTGTATATGTATACGTTCATGTCAACAGTGAACTGTGGTGGTCAGGTCTAAGAGTGAGTCCAGTTTGGATTATTTTACTGCTATGAGATTTGGTTTCATTCACACATTTCCCAAGATCTGTAAATAAGCCAACCAATGTATTTAAAAGCAAGTATCAAATCTTTATATTTTTCCCAAATTAATTAAAAACAAAAGTACTTCTGTAATATGTGCTTTTGAGATGCTTTTAAGCCTGTGAAGAATTTCCTACGTTTAATTTCTGCCACCGACCTGCAGAGATTGGTTTCTTTTAATATTGAGAAGCTGGTTTATTTGGTCTTTTCTCTTTTGGGGGGGTCCCCTTTAAATAGAGTGGTTGACAAATATGAATCCCCTTAATAATACTAAGGGAACCCCCTTTTTTCTTGATTGCTTTTAAAATGAAGGGTGTCCCTCTAGTATCTTTCCCTTTAATGCAGATTTATGGCCTCTTGACACAGATGAAATACGCACTGGGGCATCTAACAAGGCAGGCAGTAAACAAAGCTAAGCGCTAAAGGGGGTTTTGTGTAACCCAACAGGTTGTCTTTTTGCCTTGAGTGAGTTTAGTTAGAAGCAGTGGAAAGTTTTAAACTTTTGACAGAAGAGTTTCTTCACCCCTTCCAAAAATAGAGAAAAAGCAGCTGGGTTCTCTGCCCCTCAGGAGACCGGCAAGCTTTACTGAGGCTTATCAGCTACTAAAACACTCCTGGAATCTCAGGACTAGATAATCTCCACCTGTTGAACAAGAAATAGGAACGGGAAAGCTCTTGGTTACAAATCTGACTGCATCAAACAACGCTTACAAAATGGGGGGGGGGGCGCAAACAGCTGAAAGTAAGAGTGGTGGAGAAGACGTGACTGCTTTCTACAGACTTAAGTGGCTGCACAGATCATTAAACCTGAAACAAAATTGTTGTGCAGCTGCTTCCTGGCTGCCATGAAATTAGGCGTCTCAGCTATCACAGGCTCCTACCACCACCAAGCTCTCCTGTCCACACGCCCAAAACAATGGAGGAGAGAGCCACCACCCAAGGCCCCTGAAACCAGGAACCCAAAATCAAAAATAGACCCTTGAGACCCTTCAGTTCCAGCCCCCTGGAGGCAGAAGGCAGGTGGCTCGCCCCTGAGATCCAGCCCAGCCTGGGCTACACAGTGAGACCCTGTCTAAAAAACAAAACAACAAGAGGGGCTGGAGAGATGACTCAGTGGTTAAGAACATTTGCTGCTCCGGCAGGTGACCAGAGTATGAGTTTGAGTCACAGCAGAACTAATTGGGTGGCTCAGGTTTCCAGAGAACACACACACACACCACAAACTCACACAAAACAACTACCTATTTTTATGTTTTAAAGTTTTCTGAGTATGGATGTTTTGTCTACATATATGTTTGTGCACCATTTTTGTGTCTGATGCCTGAACAGGTCAGAAAATGGTGTCAGATCTCTTGGAAGTGGATGGCAGTAAAGCCATTCTGTGGGAGTGAAACACAGGTCCTATGGAAGACTGGATAGCGCTTTTAACCACGGAACCCTCTCTCCAGGTAGATCTCCACACACACTTTCTGAAACAAAATTAAAATAAGTGGGTGGCTGGCTGGTCCTGCATGCCTTCAATCCCAGCACCCAGGAAGTGAAAGCAGGCTGATCTTTGTGAGTTCGAAACCAGCCTGATCGACAGAGCTAGTTCCAGGGCAGTCAGGGCTCCATAGAAAAACCCTTGAAAAAACAAAAACAAAAACCAGCTTATAAAAAGTAAGCATATTATTCAGACAGATGCAGATAAATAGGCTTTTTTTTTTTTTATCTTTTTGAGATAGTTTTATGTAACCAGTGTAGCCTCAAATTTACTATGTACCCAAGGATGGCCTTGAACTCCTGATGCTTCTGCTTCTGCCTTCCTGGTGCAGATTAGTGGCGTGCACTACTGAATTCAGTTTCAAACATGCAAGTACTTTCTCATTTTCATTGCTGCCTATGTAGATGGTTATGACTGATATATATGCATTTCTATAGCTTTGTCTGGTTTAATTCTCTCGAATTTAACACTCAGGAAGTGTTATCTTGATTATCTCTATTTCAGAGATAAGGAAGCTGGAACTTGGAAAAGTGAGTTGCTGGTTATTCTGAGGTTAGTTAAGGGCAGAACAAACTGGAACCTCTGTCTTCTAAAGCACACCTGTGCCTGCTCTCTTCTACCACAAAGCAGCACAAAGCTGAGGGTCTCCTCAAGAAAAACTTGGGAGATAGATTTCAGTGCTTTGTCTACACAAAAAAAGCATAACTGAGTAAGAAACCGTGGGGGGCTGGAGAGATGGCTCAGCGGGTAAGAGCACCACCTGCTCTTCCAAAGGTTCTGAGTTCAAATCAATCCCGGCAACCACATGGTGGCTCACAACCATCCGTCATGAGATCTGATGCCCTCCCTCTTCTGGTGTCTGAGGACAGCTACAGTGCACTTACATATCATAAATAAATAATAAATCTTAAAAAAAAAAAGGAAAGAAAAGAAAAGAAAAAGAAACCATCCTGTCTGCTGATGGTCCCTGGAGCCACAAATTCACCCGCCCACAGAGGGTAAGGGGAGAGGGAGGGGGAGGGGGAGGGGGAGGGGGAAGGGGAGAGCAGGAGGTGCACACCTGTGGATGTTTGTACATCACTCTCAGTCCTAAAGTCACCAGATCTCCGTTTGATATCTTTAGTTCTGAGCTGAGACAGAATGAAGGAGAAAGATAGACAATTTCTATTTTGAAATTTAGAGAGCTTACAGGCAGATCTAAGACATTATCTTTGTCCCATGATCCCAGTGTGCTTTTAGTGCAAGAATTTGCCATTGCTAGAATATAAACAACTTATGAGTATCTGTGCTCTTGGTCAGAAGGAGTAAAAAGCAACTGCACGCTAGGAAGCTTGTGTTCATAAAGCAGATTATAAAAGATTTATAGGGCTGGAGAGATGGCTCCGTGGGTAAGAGCACTGACTGCTCTTCCGAAGGTCATGAGTTCAAATCCCAGCAACCACATGGTGGCTCACAACCATCTGTAAAGAGATCTGACACCCTCTTCTGGTGTCTGAAGACAGCTACAGTGTACTTACATATAATAAATAAATAAATCTTTAAAAAAAAAAAAAAAAAAAAGATTTATAGTAGCCAGGCATGGTGACATACGCCTTCAAGCCCAGCACTTGGGAATCGGAGGCAAGCGGATCAAGGCCAACCTGGTCCACATGGCAAATTCCGGGCTAGCCAAGGCTACAAAATGGTACCTTGTCTCAAAGAGGAAAAAATGACAGGGGATGAGAACAAAGGTTTGAGTAGTATTTTATTTATTTTATGTGTGTGGGTTTTTGACTAGATGTATGTGGGCATGCCCTCAAAGAAGAAGAGGGCATGAGAGCCCCCGGGTCTGCTGTTAGATGCGGTTGTGAGTCAGTGTGTCTGTGTGAAGAATCAAACCTCTGAAACAGCGGCTAGGGCTTTTGCTGAACCATCTCTCCAGCACCAGAGTAGTAGTTTCTAAAAGGGTGATAACCAAGAACTCTCCTATTCCCTCTCAGTATGTTCCCATACAGATAGAAGTATTTTCAGGGTGAAATTTGAGAGAGGAAGACATAGAAGATATAAAATAATTCCTAGACTCCTATGATTTGTGCTTTCCCCTTCTCCAGAAAAAAAAAATGTATGACATGCACAAAGTGGTAATTAGAGTCTGACAACATAGCAGGTGAAATTTCGTGGCGGCCCTATGATTAAATAGCTGAAATTGGGGCTGGAGAGATGGCTCAGTGGTTAAGAGCACTGACTGCTCTTCCAAAAGTCCTGAGTTCAATTCCCAGCAACCACATTGTGGCTTACAACCATCTGTGACAGGATCTGATGCCCTCTTCTGGTGTGTCTGAAAACAGCAACAGTGTACTCACATAAAATAAATAAATACTGGAGAACATCATACTAAGTGAGGTAACCCAGTCTCAAAAGATCAATCATGGTATGCACTCACTAATAAGTGGATATTAGCCTGGAAAACTGGAATACCCAAAACATAATCCACACATCAAATGAGGTACAAGAAGAACAGAGGAGGGGCCCCTGGTTCTGGAAAGACTCAGTGTAGCAGTATAGGGCAAAACCAGAACAGGGAAGTGGGAAGGGGTGGGTGAGAGAACAGGGGGAGGGAAGGGGGCTTATGTGACTTTTGGGGAGTGGGGGACCAGAAAAGGGGAAATCATTTGAAATGTAAATAAAAAAATATATCGAATAAAAAAATAAATCTTTTTTTTAAAAAAAAGCTGAAATTGTTTTTTATTAAATAACCTAAAACTTAATGCAAACACTTCTCTGAGTCCGGGCAAATATTCTCTCTCTCTCTCTCTCTTTCTCCCTTGTGCGCATGCGCGCGCACACACACACACACACACACACACACACACACAAACAACCATGAGTTACAACAAAAGTATTTCACTGAATTGTTTGCAGAAGATAAATATCAGTTTTTAAAGTACATTGCATAAATATGTATGCCAATAAATGTCTGCTGGGTTTTAGAAGGCTGACCTAGTAATTTAAACAAAAATGTAGATTACACTCTTGAAATAAATGTCTGGTTCCACTGCTGACGCATAGTATATGCTTAGGCAAGTTATGTAATCTCTTACTATCTCAGCTTCTCCACCTTGAAAAGAGGGGTAGTAATATTTGCTGATAGATAATGTCAGTGCAGCACTCGGAGAACCTGAGATGGAAGTCACCAGAAAGGTTTTGCTATCTGCAGTGACCTCATCCTGTCCAAGGAGCGGCTCTGCCTGGTTGATTATTCCCTCATGTCATTTCCAGACAGTTCTTCTACCTGCTTTCTGACTTAGTCACTTATAGATTTACTCCCTAGGTACTTTTATTGTTTTATTGTGCCATTCGTGTTCTCAATAGAATTGATGCCTTGAAGAAATTATTAACGTAGATTTTAGGGTTAGTTTTTATTCCTAAAACTCTTGTGCTTTTGTTTAAGATTTTAAAAAAAAGTCCTTAAACAGTTTTCTAATTAGGGGAAATGGCTACCCAGGAATGCTACATAGAATTAGTTTGTTCCAGGTATTCCTCTTGCTTGTGTGTAATTTATTTCATATTATAAGATATTTTTGGTTGTGAGCCTAGCTAGCCTTTAACAGCTGAGCCATCTCTAGTAAATAAGTAAAAAAAAAAATAAGGACACTAGAAAAGATAATTTGTAGTATGTATATATTTCCTGTTTACACTGTCTAAGATTTAAGGCAGATATAGAAACTGCCATCAATGTTGATATTCATCTCTTTTCTTTTGAAAAAAATTTAATTACAATTTTTGTGTTTATTTAATTCTGTGTTTAAATGTGGGGATACATTGTCACACCTTGAGTGTGGTCAGACAACAGCCCACAGGGAGTGGATTCTCTCCTTCTACCTCGTGGCTAGAGTTCAAGTCACTGTCTTGGTGGCCGGCGTCTGGACGGTGAGTCACCACCCTGGCCCTGTGCGTGTCATTATTACAAGGTGATGAGAAACAGGATAGGAAGGAGAGGGTTACTTAGTTACAGAGATGTAAAGCTATGCTCCACTGATAGTCCAACTAGGACGTGTGGGTCTCTTTGGGAAAATGGGGAGGCTGTGAAGGTCAAAGGGTCACCTTGGGAATGACCGGATGAAGAGAGAGAATAAAAAGACCTGCTGACTAAGTAACAAAATGTAGAGGTGAGGTCAGAGATAAGAAGTTGGCTGTTTCTTGAGAGCAAAAGCACTTTGCCCTCTCTGTATCTGTCAACGCGCTTATCTACAGCTAATAAAAATATTTCAGAGGGGCACCTTTGGTCTTTAGAACCTGCTGGTTAATAACAGAAAACCTTATTTTATTTCTAAAGGAGAAGATGTCATTGGCAAGCTGCCTAGTAAGCTGGTGTGTGTGTGTGTGTGTGTGTGTGTGTGTGTGTGTGTGTGTTGAAGGTTGCAGTCAAGGTGATGTGGGCCAGTTTTTTGTTTTTTGTTTTTTTGTTTTTTTTGTTTTTTTTAAGACAGGGTTTCCCTGTGTAGCTCTGGCTGTTCTGGAAGTTGCTCTGTAAACCAGGCTGGTCTCTAATTTACAGAGATTCGCCTGCCCCTCTACCTCCCAAGTGAATTAAAGGGGTGAGCCTCCACGGCCTGCATGAGCCAGCTTTTTAGGTGGGTGCTTGGATCTGTTCCCTAGAGCTCAGCCTCGCAGGGCAGACACCCTACTGCCTGAGCCATCTCAGCTACACCCTACTCCCAGCCCCACAGATGCATTATTTCTTTAAAAGCTGAATTACACTATTCAAACACCGCTTGAAATATCTATTGGACAGTTCATGGATTATGAGAGATAAAGATCCTTTTCAGAGGAGCCATCAAATGAAATACTTTGGGCTTTACGGTCATTTCAACTACAGCAGCTTTCGACAATTTTATAGAATCAGCATTGAGAGAGACTAAATATCAGCAAAGGTGTTGCTGAAATGCTTTCCCTGGTAGAGATGTAAAAAACGCCTGCCCCCTCTTCCTCGGGTCCCAATGACAAACTGAGGTGAAATTCCACCAAAATTTACCAGGGGAACCAAGGACTTTAATAGCCTTACTCACAGAGGTAAGAGGTTACTGGCACGAGTTAAAACGCAGCCATAGTAGCCTGTTGGCACTCAGCAGGGGTGACGGTTTCCCCATGCTGTATGGATGGAGCCACCCCATCCTCCCTTGTCTATATCCTCTAGACCCTCTCCCAAGACCACAAGCAGTTAGGGCAGAAGTACAAACAACCAATTGAGAGGGTCTCATGATCCTCCCCGCTCCTCCTAAGAAGGGGAGTACATAGTTGATAGGCCCAGCTGTATTTTGCAAACTGCCCATCAGAACTCCTGAAGATAATAGCATTTTACTTGGAGCATAGTGCTGTACCAAAATGTAAGGTGGATTTAGATTAGGAACTTATAATCACAGTAGGACTGTCTCATCAGGAAGGGATTCTTCCTAGCAGAATTTTAAGCTTTATCATCAGGTGTGCACAAGGATAAGAGGCTGTAGGATTCATCAGCTAAGCCAGAGACCTCTGCATCAGATACCATCTTGATTTATCGAATTATATTTGTTCCATGCTTATGGTTTATAAGCTATGGCTTGTTATCAGCTTTGCTCCTTAAGAATAGCAGATATTTCCAAGTGGTGGTGGCGGCGCACACCTTTCGTGCCAGCACTTGGGAGGCAGAGGCAGGCAGACCTCTGAGGCAAACCCAATCTACAGAGAGTTCTAGGACAACCAGGGCTACACAGAGAAACCCTGTCTCAAAAAACAAAAAAAAAAACCCATTCATTTTTTAATGTGTGTATATCTGTGCATATATATGCACAAATGTGTGGATGGGTACCCTGGGTTGCTAGGAATTGAACTCTGAACCTTAAGAACAGTAGCAAACACTCTGGACTGCAGAGCTATCTCTCCATCCCTAGCTCTTTGTATTTTTGTTTCCTTTCCCCCCCCCTTTTTATTTATAAATTTTTCTTGAGTTTAGTCTCACTATGTAGCCCTGGCTGGCCTGGAACTCACTATGTAGACCATGCTGGCCCCAAACTCACAGAGATCTACTTGCTTGCCTCTGGAGTTCCGGGACTAAATGTGTGCACCACCATGCCCAGCTAAATTGTTTTAATTTAAATTATTATTTTGTATGTGTGTATGATTTGCCTGTATGTATGTCTACATACCACGTGTATGTCTGTTGAATATGGAGACTAAAAGGCATTGTATCCCCTAGGGACTAGACTTAATAGTTATGGGCTCCTATGTGGGTGATAGGAATCGAACCTGGGTCATCTGGAAGAAGTCAGTGCTCTTAAAACTTCTGAATTCTCTCTAGCACCAGCCCCCCACTTAAGATTTGTGTTTGTTTAGCATGGTATGCTTGAGGAGGTTGGAGGGCAACTTGGGGAGACATTTCAATTCTTCCATCATACGGGACCTGAGGATGGAACTCAGGGAGCAACTGCCTCCACCCTAAGAATCATTTCGCCATAACTATTTTGTTCTCTTCATCAAGAAAATATTTCAAAAGTCAGAAAGAGTAAGTGTGATACCATATGTATGCCACCTTGAATGGTACTTGACTCATAATAGTAAGCTTTAATGACACTCCATTTACATGCTACACTAAGTTTGAATTAGGACACCAATAAATTGCTTCTTGGAGAATCAGATTATGTGTGGGACTTGGGATCCAGGAGGGGAGGAGGGAGGCAGAGTCATGAACCCGGGACACAGACTCCGGAAACCAGCATCCAGGTGTGGATTACTGTATTATGCAGCATTTCTATACAGCCTTGGGCCAAGGGGGAGTCAAAAGGAGCTCTGGAGTAGCCAACCATTCCACATGCACTTTGGGGAGGTGCCAGGCTTCCAGCACCAGAGGGGCTTCCGTAAAGACGGGGGAGGGGGGAAGCAGCCACTGCTCTGTTCTGGGCCCATTCTGAGGTTCCACTAGTTTGCTAGGATCCTCTATTCTGTGTCACGCAGTACACCAGCGGACATAGGCAGTTGTACTGTGAGGGCAATATGAAAGCCTGCCTCACCACCATCCACTGGATTCCAGTGGTTGCAGCACCCACAATGATGAAACAAAACAATGCGGTTTTTGCTTTTTGTTGTTCTGTTTTGGCCATGTGGGTGATGTGTGTACATGCTATGGTGGCCAGAGGTCAACTCCAGATCTCTTCCTCAGTCACTCTCCATCTTATTTTTTTTTGAGACAGTGTTTCTCACTGGACCTGAATCTTACCAATTGGCTCAACTAGCTGGCCCAGCAGTCCCAGGGAGCTCCTGTCTCCATCTCTCCCGCACTGGAGTTTGCAGGTGCACCTCACACTGGGCTGGGCTTTTTACATGGGTGCTGGGGATCTGAACTCAGGTCCTCATGCTTGCACAACAGGCACTTCAAACAAAGCCATCCCACAAACTCTGAATTGGATGTGCAGGATGTTTATTAGACATCTCTTCCTACCATACCTGTCGGGAGGCGGAAAAGGAAGCAGGTAACTCTAACAGCCCCTTGCAGTGAGGCCGACAGGCTGAGCCTTTGCATCACCGCCAGTCATTTAGCCTTTCCACCCTCCATACCCCCACACATTTACATCTGAGTTTTCTGTTTCTACAAAGGAAGTCTTGAGTATCTTGGTAGAACTGCACTGGCTCTGCAGACTACTCTGGATAGTGTAGACTTTTTATCAGCATTCATGTCCGTGAGTGTAGGTGCCTTTAGTTGGTTAATTTGGTTTGTTTGTTGCTCTAATGAGGATTGAATGCAGGGGCTATGTGTGCTATGCAGGTGCTCTTCTGGGGAAGTATACCGACAACCAGAATCACTGAATCGCTGAAGGGGTCATTCATACCTTGGTTGAATTTGTTCTTAGTATTGCTTTGTTTCTCTCTCTCTCTCTGGTGTGTGTGTGTCTGTTTTGAAAATATAATAAATGAAATTCCTTTTGTAAGTCCTTAACAGTTTTGTTATTGGTAAATTACAAAATTTATTTGTATTTTTGTATTTCACAAATCCACTGAATTATTGGGTTCTAACAGGTTTTTTTGTTTTGTTTGTTTTGTTTTTTGTTTTTGGTGGAGTATTGGGTTTTTCCTCAGACAAAGCCATGATGTGTTTGAATAGGATAGTCTCACCTCCTCCTTATTTGGACTCCTCTCATTTATCTCACTATATTGTCCTGGATAAGATTTCCAGTATTATATTTAACAAGATAATTACAGTATGCATCAGTCTTGTTCTTAATTTTAGAGGGGATGATCTCAGTTCTCCTCTATCGCAGTGGCTTTGTCATCTA
Organism: Apodemus sylvaticus; assembly: GCF_947179515.1. Taxonomy (NCBI): domain Eukaryota; kingdom Metazoa; phylum Chordata; class Mammalia; order Rodentia; family Muridae; genus Apodemus; species Apodemus sylvaticus. The sequence continues at coordinate 63,261,538 of NC_067483.1, forward strand.
CAGCCTTTATCCTGATGTATTCCTTCTACACCTAATTTTTAGAAGGTTTTTTCTTTTTAATTACAAAGGAATGTTGAATTTATTTAGTTACTTTTGGTTTTTGAGGCAGGGTCTTACTTTGTAGCCCATCCGTCCTGGAAGTCACAGCAATCCCCCTACAACAGCATTCTGAGTGCTGGGATTACAGGTGTGAATAAACATACTAGCAGAATTTTATGAAATGAGGTTTTCTGTATCTATCTGAAATGATTGTGCTTTATGTTGTGTTGATGGTATGGCACTTTTTGTATTCATATATTGAACTGCCTCTGCATCCCCTGGACAATTCCTCGTTGATCTTGGAGTATCATCTTTTTATATGCAGCTAGATTTGATTTAGTAGTGATCCTTGCCTATTTATCAGGGATATTGGTGTGTGCTGTTTTATTCTTTGTTATTGTGTCCTCTTCTGAGTCTAGTGTTGAGATGTTTGAAGAGTTTCCATCATTTTAATTGTTTGCAATAGTTTAAGAAGAACAGGAAAAGAACCCACAAAACTGGAACGACACACTCTACTTACAGGAAGCTGGTGAGTCAACAAATTGAACTTTTAATTTTTTTAAAAATACTTTTCTTCATTTTGAAAGATTTATTTTACTTTGTATGAGTGTTTTTCCTGCATGTATATGTGTACCACATGCATCCTTGGTACCTAAGAAAGCAAAAAGCCTCCACAGCAGTGCTGGGATTGAACCTGGGTCCTTTGCAAGAACAGCAAGTGCTTTTAACCACTGAGCCAACTCTTCAGCCCCTACATTTTTAATTTTTAATAGACAAGGTCTCACTATATTGCCCAGCCCAGCCCTGAATTTGCTCTTGGACTCAAGCAATCTTCCCTCAGCCTCTTGAGAGGCTGGAACTATAAAGGTGTACCACTGGGGGCACAATGTGATTACTATTAATACTTTCTGCTTTCTGTAAACAGTGGTGGAAGTCCACACTCACGAGTGCACTGCAGGGTAAATGAGAACACAAAGGGCCACTTTAATCACCTTGAAAAACTCAATCAGAAAAAGCAGAATATATCTCTACCAGTCATGAGTCCTGAAGAGTGATTCATTCATTCCTCCAGACAGGTTTGAGTGGGGACAGTATCAGGCTCTGGCCAAGGTTCAGTCAGAAGCCTTTGGAAGCTGCTTTTCATCAGGAGCATTTCTGGTTGTCTCATGACACTGTGATGGATGTTTTCCAGCCTCCAAATCACCCACTTAACCCAGGAACTTTCCACTTTCCACCACTAGCTTCTTTTAGGATTATAAAGGTTTCTTTAAGTTTTTAAGTTATACATATATGCAGATAATCATAAAGGTCTCTCAGTCTCTCTCTCTCTCTCTCTCACACACACACACACACACACACACACACACACACAGTACCTCCAACAGTATTAGAGGAATAAGGTAAGATCTCACATAAGACTTACAACTCTAAGACCTTAGAAACAAATTAAACTCAGCCAAGCAATGAGGTTGCAGAGATGAAGCCAGGAAAAGAGGGAGTAGTCCAAGAGTGTACGTGCAGGAGGTAAGAGGCCAAAACATCCTGTCCACAGTGTGGAGTGTAAGTTTTTCCCTGTGTTTGCTCAGGTGAGACTATACTTTGCCTGCCTAGCAAGAGCATCCTTTACCATGGGACTCTTGTGGTAGGCCAATAAAATCTTCCTTAGGAAAAGACTGCTTGGACTCATTCACATAATGTTATTACTCTGTGACTTGGTAAGGACAGTGAAGCAGAAGAGCTTCGCTTCCATTACCCTTACGAGAACTCCAGGTGTGTGCAGCCAACATAAAGGACACTTAGTGAGGTCGCACGGGACTAGGGTTTCTATCTTTAGCTTAGGCATTGATCGATGACATGAAATATGCAAACTTTCATCTTTGTGAGTTCTTACTGAATGAAAGTCAGCTGACTTTCAGTTTGGTTTGAGAATTAGACACATGAAAAGGAGGCAACTGAAAGAAGGGAATGCAAATGTAGTTAAAAAAAAAACCTGTAAAGCTGATCCTGTACCGTGAAATTCTTGGGCGAGTATTGTCAGAGTCACAGTGCTGTTTCTGGAGACCGAAGTTCCCTCTTTCATGGCGGAGGACTTACTCCATTTGAAAGGATCGTAAGTGTGAACAGAGTAGAGCTTAGCCGGACTAACCTGCACGTTGCTTTTCCTTTTGTAGAACAGGAGTGAACCCAGAGGCTCACAGAGCAAGGCAAGTGTCCTCCGAATAAGCCACACTCCCACCCTGGTTCTCAGGAGATACTGACTCAGTTTAGCCTAGGCCTCAAAACGCCCGGGAGGGGTTCTCCTTTTACTTACTCAGTTACTGAATAGGCGTTGAGGGCAGAACCCAGGGCCATCCACACACTAGTGTGTTATGTCCTTGACCTTTCAACAGGAAACCAGGGCTGTTGAGAAGGCTCAGCAGGTATAGGCAGTTGCCACCAAGCCTGAACCTGAGTTAGATCCCCAGAACTCATGTGGTAAAAGCCAAAAAACTACCATAACTTATACTCAGATCTACTACTTCATGAGTACTGAGGACTGTGTATGTTCACATAAATAAAAGGAAAAAAATAATTTTAAAAAACTTTTGTGAATTTCACATCATGTACCCTAATCCCACTCATCATGCCATTCTTCCACATCTGCCCTCTGCCCTCACCTCACTTCTAAAACAAAAAACAAAAAATTAAAACCTCTGCGAAGCTGCAGTGTGTCCTACAGTACACTGTTGTGCCCAACCAGCTTTCCTTGCAATTGTTCATTGCGTGAGTCATGGGTCAGGTTCAAGCCCTCTGGCTTTTTTCCTACACTTTCAGTACTGGATTGTCACCGGAACACCTCACCAATATCCCGTTGTTGCCCTGGGTCATGCAGATCCTGCAGCTTTAAATCTGCAGGACTGGCCCCTCCATGTGCTCCAGCAGATCGGAGATGGGGTGGGCCAACCCAAGGCCTTGGATCTGAGCCTTGGCAATAGCTGAGTTGGACAGCCTGCCAGGCCTCCTGGACCCACACCACCAGGGTCAGCTTTCCCGCTTTGCCTGAGCAAGGGGTCAGGGACAGATCTTCTGTCTGCAGCAGCAGAACTGCCCCATGTAAGGGTAAGGGATGGAGCCAGCTCACTCAGGTGCCACAGCTGTGGAGGGCAGGGCCAGCTTTCCTTCTCTCACATCCTTAGGGCCGGCTCCAACTTGCTGCCCAGGCAAGGTGTAGGCCCACTCTTCCCAGAGTCCTGTAGCCAGCAAGGAGCAGGAGAGAGGGGCCATCCCACCTGAGCCCATGCCAGCAGAGGAGGAGTGGGGTCAGCTCTCCCACATTCATGTACACACACACACACACACACACACACACACACACACACACACACGAACACAGTCAGCTCTACTGTGCTGCCCAGGGCAGGTGCAGCCCTCTCCTGAGTGCGGCCAGAGAGGGTTGGATGGAGACATTCCCGAGTATACATCCTTAGTGACAGTGAAAACTCGGCTTTATGGGTATGTGTGTGTGTGTGCCCAAATATCTATTTTGTATAAAACACAATAATACACACACACACACACACAAAATGTGACATTAAAAATGAAAGGGAGTAAATAGAAATAGGAAATGTAAAACGGGTTCTTCCAGAGGGCAATTAAACATGAAGTCTGCTTCAGGGATTCATGAAAAAATCAAGATACTAATGCAACTCTCCCTGAATAATTCAAAATATATGGAGTTAAAAAAAATAAAAATAAAAAAAAAATCATAATTACTCCGTTTCTAAGCAATGTACTTTTTTGGCCTGAGCTGCTCATAGTTCAAGGTCATTAAATTTTTCAAAGAAGAGTTGGATTAATTAAAAAACAGGCTTGTAAATCATTAAGTTTATAACAGACAGAATACAAACCCAAAAAGTATATTTATTTAAATTACTAAAATAGCTTTTAAAGTTATTTACACATTAGCTGCTACAATTGTTTCTCTTGAAAGATAAAAGCAACATATCATTTAAAATTTATTTAAGCCAGTGGGATATCAAATAAAACATTTCCATCTCCTTATGATATGTATGTAAAAAATAAACTTTCAAAAACCTTTTTATAATTCTTTACAAAATAAACCTTATCAGTCTGACTTGACCGAAACAGACAATAAAGGTACAAATATCAGCAGTCCCCTGGAAAGAAGTTACTTTTTACCACTGACCATGAGACTCCCAGTGGGCATGGAAGGGTTAACTAGGTCTCTAAAGTAGTATTCTCATTTAGATGTCTATGAACAAGAACTCAAAGTACATCTAGAATTGTAAGAGTAGAAAACAAAAAAGCAGTAGACAGATGAGAAAGCCTAGTTATAAATGCAAAAAACTCTAAAATACTATAGCAATAGAGACCTAGGTCCAACATTCTTCATGTGTGGTAAGGTTCACTATTTTGGTTTGAGGTACTCAATAAAATGATCATATATGCATAGTATATTTTTGTATTTTGTTATGGACTGCCATTCAACGACTTCACGCATACAGAGAAAATGAAATTTTCTTCAATAGCCCAGCAGAGGACTGTTTACCAATTCTTGAAGTTGTCTCTGTGTGTTGTGTATTGGGGGTAGGGAGAGGGGGTAGTGGGTGCTGAGACAGTACTTCCTTCTGCAGCCCAGGCAAGCAGGCTTGAAACTCACTATATAGCTAACAATGGCTTCTTCTTCAACTTCCCAAGTGCTAGGATTGTAGACATGAGTTACCTGACTTTGAAATGTGTTTTTTACTGCTGGGGGAAGTTTTCCAGCAGAGCATGTGACCAGCAGGTGTGGGATCTCAGGTTTAATTCCTAGTATTGGCAAAAAAGTAAAAAATTAAATAATAAAAAATCCCAAACCATCAAGTTGAGGATGTACCAGAAACTAATTTAAGACAAAAACTGTCAGGTATTATCAAAGAGACTGCTTTGAATTGCCTACCTTTCAAAAGTAAGGAAATACACTGCATAATATACAAGCTTAAAAATCTTGGGAAGACCATGGAACTCCTTTTTACTGGGGAGTGGGGTTGAATTAAGATGTATGTATGATGTATGTATGTATGTTTGTATGATGTATGTATGTATACTTCAGGCTGGCTTTGAATTTATAATACTACAATGCTGGTAACTGAATCCAGGGTATTGCACAGGCTGGGCAAATGCTCTACCACTGACTTTAGCCTCACACCAAGAACAGAAGCATAAAAAGCAAAATGTAACAGTTCCAGGCCACAGCCTAGGTGTGCCTGCATGACCTCCTCTCAGAGTTTCACCAAGGCCTCAGCCTAAGAGTGCAGGTGTAACCTTCTCTCAGAGCCTCTTTGTCACTTTTATAGGGTTTTTTGTTTGTTTTTTTCCTCAAGACAGGGTTTCTCTGTATAGCCCTGGCTGTCCTGGAACTCACTCTGTAGACCAGGCTGGCCTCAAACTCAGAAATCCGCCTGCCTCTGCCTCCCAAGTGCTGGGATTAAAGGCGTGCGCCACCACCGCCCGGCATGTTTCTTTTTTTTTTTAAGTAACATTTCATTTTGAAAACTTTTTACATTTTTAATTTTATTTTTTTAAGACTGTCTCATGTAGTCCAGGGTGACAGAAAACTCTTATAGAGATGAGGCTGTCCTTGAACTTCTGCTCCCCCTGACTACCCTGAGACAGTACTGAGATCACAGGTGTGGCTCACTACACCCAGCTTGCAACTATCTTTTTTTCTTCTTCCTTTTCCTTCTCTATTGAACAATTTCTCTTCTCTTTCTACCTCCAAACCCCTTCTTCCCTCTCTAAAAATCAGTGGGGGAGGGGCTGGCTAAATTGCCCACCCAGTTTTGTTTTTATAGGTAGAAGCTAAGGTTCACACATTTAATAAATGGTATGAAAGAAAAAATAATGGGATATCCATGGATACAATTAGGGAGCTGTCAGACATTAATGAGGTCACAAACACAAACAAATTCAAAGTTAAAAATAAAGCTGATTCTTTGAGAGAGGAACCTAGTCCTTCTCACTGGTCACACCACAGCAAGAATGATTTGGCCAGAGTCAAAGCAGACTCTCCGGCACTGTGTATTGTGCACTATGCTAAATACCTTTAACATGGTTCTTCGTGGAATTGGAGAAACAATTCCTCAAATCGCAGGTAATTACATAAATGACTTAGTTATTCCACCTTTATGTATGAACTTTACTTCCTTTAACACGAAACCAGTTTTCAAAAACTGCTCCAAAATCCGTCTCTGGTTACAAGGTCTGAAAACTGCTCAAACTCGAGACAGGATTTCCGCGCCTCACCCTCATAAGCAGCTGCCTGCTTTCAGGGCGTTCTCAGGCTGCACAGGCAGCACGAGGTGGGAGATGCGGCTCCAGAGCCCGTTCAGCTTGTCGGGGTCCATGTGGTTGTAGGCGCTGGCTGCACTAGAGCTGGTGAACTTGACTTTAAGGAAATCCCTCACTTTCTCTTCAATTTCCTTTAGGCCTAGACTGGCTTCCAGCGTCTTCTCCTCCAACAGCACAGTCAGGACGAGGGCTACATCTTTGAAGGCTGCGTTTTCATGGTCACAGTATTTATAGAAGATCAAGGTTGAGCCAGCGGGCAGGGATTCGAAGCGGTGTACCACGGCTGCGTTCTGTCCGTTTCTAAATCCAGCCGTCAGCTCCTGATCAACTTCTTGCTTGACGAGGTCACTGTCTTGAGCAGCTTTCCCCGCCCCGTCAATCCGGATGGCACGGACGCTGCGGAAGGAAGAGTAGGCGTCGGCGATCTGTTCACTCAGACACTTGAGCACTTCGGCAGCATCTTGAGCCGCAGTGAGCAACAGGATGGCAGGCTGGGGCCGAGGGAGGGAGCTATTCAGATGTTTTTCCAGGAATGTTGTGCCTCTCTTCCACAGCTTCTCGTTTTGACTCTGGTACTTAGACTGGAGTTGTTTCATCTGGTTCTGGAATTCTTGAACGGCAGTGATTTCTACTGCAGGGGTATGAAAGAACCAAAATATTCCCAAGACAAGGATGGCAACAAGTGCCAGCAGGTGCCATTTTATCTTGACAGAAGATTCATTTGGGGGTTGTACAGCTGCTTCTGCTCAGGAAAAAAAAAGGACATATATGTCATATTTTCTTAGATTCAAGAGCGAGTAATTTCTTTTGTGTGTGTGTGTGTGTGTGTGTGTGTGTATGCAGGTACTCACCCTACAGAGGCTGAGTGTAATGGGTATTCTTAGAGTTACAGTCCCAGTGACTGTGAGCCCCTGAAAAGGTGCTGGAATTAAAGCTGGGTCCCCTGCATGAGGTCTGCATGTTCTTAACTGCTGAGCTGTAGCTGTAGTCCTATGCACAACTGTCTAGAACTCAGTAATGAGGACCAGGTTAGCGTCTAACTCCTTGCCTCTGCCTCTTGAATGCTGGCATTAAAGATGTGTCCAACTGTGTCTGACTAAGAGGGAGAGCTTTAAAAAGGGGGAGCTGATTTATTTTCCTTAAGAACTAAAAATATCCTCTTCAATAAAAGCTTACACATCTAAGTTATGGATATATATCATACATGTAAGAAATTTTATTTTATTTTATTTTTTTGGTTTTTCGAGACAAGGTTTCTCTGTGTAGCCCTGGCTGTCCTCGAACTCAGAAATCTGCCTGCCTCTGCCTCCCAAGTGCTGGGATTAAAGGCATGCGCCACCACTGCCTGGCAAAATAATGGTTTTTAAAGAAAAAGAATTTAAATAAGAAATTGTGTAAACATAACTTCATAAGTAAAACGGTTTATAAACGAGACTTAGGAGCATTTTCTCATAGTTGGGAAGTATGGCTGCTTAATAAAGCCCTGCTGAATCCTGAAGGCCCGTAGGTGACGTGGCTATCTCCGAGGGTAGAGAGAAGGACATACATAAGGAGTTGGTATGCTTTCCGTAGCTACAGCAGCATGTGTACTAGTCCATGTGAACTCACCCTACTGAGAGCTTCCTTTGTGGCACGCAGGTTGACAGTGTACAACTCTGGCCTGAACCTGTCCGGATTACTGGAGATAAGTACGTTATGCTTTCCCATTTTCCATAGCATTTTTGCAGATCACTTCATTTACCAATAAACCCACTTCTGAACCTTTTATTTATTAATTACTTTAGTAAATAGATGGACTAGGGACCTTTTGGAGCAGCAGATCTCAGAGTAGGGCCTGAAGCTCTCTTAAACACTCCTTGGTAGGTGTAGTCCCTAAAGCTGACAGTAAGACATTTTTGTTTCTTGCACGGCTGATACTTGTCCTATGGTGAATCAATCAGCTAACGGAAATCTTCAGATGCCGAGGCAAGGATCCCTGGGGACTGACTGAGCTGTCTCAGCATAGCCACTGTAGCTTTCTCTGCGGCCATACAAGGTTAAAGATGAATGGCGGATGCCAGGTGTTGTTAATCCCAGCACTCAGAGACAAGTTAAGTTTCTTTACGTTCCAGGTCAGCCAGAGCTATGCAGAAAGACACTGTTTCAAACTGAACCCAAAACCAGCCAACCAACCAACCCACCCACCCAACAAAACCAATTAGGAGAAGGGCTGGTGAGATGACTCATCAGGCAAAGGTGTCACTAACATGATTACCTGAGTCTGTCCCCAGTGCCCATTAGAAGGAAACTGACTCCTGAAAGTTGTCTTTTGACTTACATACCCACAGCCACAGCCATACACCCACACAAAATGAAAACCCTGTTTCATTAAGACTATCCTTCATGAAGTTGCTAAATGAATGTTGTTCCCCCTCAGTCCTTGGTCTGGGGCATGCTGTAACTTGGTGTAAATGTCTAGCACATTATTTAGCACCAAAAACAAAACAAAACAAAACAAAAACAACCAAAAAACCCCAAAAAACCCCCAAAACTAACAACAACAACAACAAATAAATAAAATAAAAAAACAAACCCACCAAACCTCAAGACCTTTAACTCTCTGAGTAGTATTTTCTCAATGTTGTCTGCTGTACAGCATAGACAACAGTTGTCCAAAGGAAAGGGGCTTTATAACTGAGCTGCAACTTGAGTCAGCACTTTTGAAAATGTATCATTTTTACTTGAAAAGTAATTAATGATCTCTGATTAGTCACACTCCTGCATTTCTAAGCTTTTTTCTTGAACAATGAGCAAAGTATGGGTACATTCAGGCAGTATTTATTGCCAGTGTAACATTCAAACTTTCAAGTGAAAATTAGAATTCTGGAAATAGAGCTGGAGAGATGGCTCAGCGGTTAAGAGCACTGACCGCTCTTCCGAAGGTCCTGAGTTTTAATTCCCAGCAATCACATGATGGCTCACAACCATCTGAAATTAGATCTGATGCCCTCTTCTGGAGTGTCTGAAGACAGCTACAGTATACTTACATATAATAAACAAACAAACAAACAAATAAATAAAAGAGCCGGGCCGGTGGTGGCGCATGCCTTTAATTCCAGCACTTGGGAGTCAGAGGCAAGCGGATTTCTGAGTTTGAGGCCAGCCTGGTCTACAGAGTGAGTTCCAGGACAGTAAGGGCTATACAGAGAAACCCTGTCTTGAAAAAAACAAAAAGAAAGAAAAAAAGAATTCTGGAAATACTGTTTCTGCCATTATAAAATTGCTATCTACAATATAATACTTCAAAGTGTGTGTGTGTGTGTACACCACATTTTCATCATCCCTTCACCTGCTGATGGACGTATAGGCAGGGTCTACTTCGTTTCTGCCATGAATAGAACAGCAATGAACATGACAGACGTACCAGAGCCTCTGTGGCAGGCCATGGAGTTCTTAGGCTGCATACTCAGGGAGTATAACTGGGTCATACAGCAGCTCTGTAACTTCTGGGAAACCTCCATACTGATCTCCGTAATGGCTGCACTAGTCGATCCTCTCTCTAGGAGCGAATAAGGATTCTTCCTCCCACTACAACCTTACTAGTATTTACTGTTAATCAACACTGAAATTGCAAGGAAAGTTCACAATTCCATAAAAAGGCTTTTAAAATTCTTCATATCTGAATATTTTAGGTATCTAAAAACAGAAGTGGGTGCGAGAGTCCAACTAAAATTTATTAAACCAGAAATTAATGTCTAGGTAAATATGAGTAGGTTTAATCCACTTTTTAAAAGTACTTTGTGATCCTGCAACTCCACTGCTGGGTATGCTCCCAAAGGGATGAAGTCAGTATGTGGCAGAGACATCGCATCTCAGGTTCACTACAGCACTGATGCACAGGAGCCAAGCAGTGGGGACAAGGCAATGTCCATCAGCTATGAGCACATACGGAGAACCATCCATAAGAAATCCTGTCATTAACAAACTGATTCAAACCCTTTGTGGGTGTTTTTATTATTGTAGAGAGACTCAAAAATATGGGAATCACTAATAACTGCTTAGTACTCATTACTCACGGTAACAGGCTTTGGGAATAAGACAACTGTTCAAGGCTATATACAAGGTAAGTGTCCAGTGTAGTTAATACATCTCTGTGACTTCAGACCTGCAGCACTTGTTTCCATCACACTATATGCTATCTTCCTGCCAGTGCAGCCTACTTCAGTGACGGTAGGGGTGGCTTACTCACTAACAGACAGTTTTTAGTTAATGTGTTAGTGTCGTGTGCACAGGCCATGTGTGGGTGTGCACATGTGCATGGAGGTCAGGGTGTAACTTGCGGAGTCGCTTCTCTCCTCACCTTTATGTGGTTCTGGAGTCTGAACTCTGGGGCTGAGGCTCGTACAGTAACATTTTACTCACCAAACAATCTCTCCAGCCCTACTTATCAAGGCTTATTTTTGATATTATGAACAATAAAGTCAAGAGGAAACTAGATGTTTCACATGGTTTGCCTCTACACAATCCCTTGCTGATACAGTTTAAACTTTTTCCATGGAAGTGCTTATATGATGCTACAAATAGCATTAAGTCATAATGCTGTCAGAAATGCTTTAAATCTAAGTCATCAAGTTTGGCCCATGTAAGGAATAGATAGACTTACGTTGCCTGGAGGTTGATGGAGACTGATTTCCAAAGTCTGATTTCTGAATGTTGTTATCTAAAATAAAAATTATAGAACATCAATTTTATGTTTTATTTGCCCACATATTCTCATTACAGAAAAGAAAATGCAGGGGTCAAGCAGAGGTAGTGGGTAAGGCAGAATGTCTGAAAGCCTGCTGCACTGAGGGCGCCTCAGTTACTCCCAGCCACACGGACCCAGTGAGCATTGAAACTCAGTGTAGAGAAAAAGCCTTGCAGCTTATTATTAGGAATGTAACCCTGGACAAAGGTAAAAGGGCAAAAAAATACAGATACCATAACAGAAGCCTGAAATCATCTAGAAAATGGCTATTTACAAAACTGCTACCTGTGAAGATATTGTAAGGAAGAGGAAAATATAGATTATGAATTACTAAATTACATGGAATAAGGTATTTCCATATAATCTTAAATCCTCATTATTTTCTATCTTAGAATGACCCAAATAGTTCCTCTAGGGACTCTGGCCATTTAAATTCTTAATATTTTTTAAATCTTAAAAAACAAAACCAAACAAAAACCTGTGACAAGAAACAGAGAGGCCCAGTGCCTTCACTGGCACTGCCTCCATTGCTATCACGTCCATCCACCACTTGCCTGCAGCAAGTTTGGTATGGGCAACTTCGGAATAGATAAGTGATCTTCCTTGTGTTTATTAACAACTTCTGTTTGAAAAACACTGGACTAGACCACAGGAATAAGTCAGTGCTGCTAAGATACAATCATTGCCTTCAGTCACATGACCAGAAAACAGAAACAAAACTGAAACATTCAACAATCAACTAAAGAGCAGATTCTGGGGGCTGGAGAGATGGCTCAGCAGTTAAGAGTACTGACTGCTCTTCCAAAGGTCCTGAGTGCAAATCTCAGCAACCACATGGTAGTTCACAACCATCCGTAATGAGATCTGACGCCCTCTTCTGGTGTGTCTGAAGATAGTTATGGTGTACTTATGTATAATAATAAATAAATCTATCTTTTTTTTAAAAAAAAAAAAGAGCTTTCAGTTACCAATTCTGCTCATGAAACTTTATTAGAAACATTTAAATTATGCCATAGGTTACAAATGCACTATTAAAACCAAATGTTCATCTTAAAGACCTCATTACATGCTTGCAAAGATAAATGGGATATGGCAGATCTGTGATGTTCTACTTTTTATGAGGATATGACAATAAGTATTAAATGAGTCGTACACACTATGTATGTAATCCATAGATCATAAACATACTTTTAAGCCTGCTATGTATAAACCGCTGAGGTATTCTCTCTTTCTTACTAAATCACTAGAGGCAATAAGAGAAACATGAAAATCCATAGAGATTTTCAAGCCCAAAGATTATAGCAGAAGTCACTCCATAAAAGTCAAGAGTGCAGGGCCATGAATATGCCAGTTATTGATTGGTACATGATTTAAGTAAGCATTAACAATTATGTGATAAAAGTTAAAAATGTGTGTTTACCACAAAGAATGCATCATGGTAACCATGCTAACGGCACAGGTGTCTCTTGAGGTAAGAAAGCTTCAAGTGGAGGAGCTGGGATTTCAAACCCAGGAAGGAAAGTGTTTCTCTAGACACATTTTGAACGACTTTGTCACAAGGTTAGTAGAAAGCAGTACAGATGGTGACTGTATCCTAGCCAGAAGGTTATGACTGCAGATTGAACTTCAACTGGGACCATTTTATAGCCAGGGAACTGAGTGCTACCCTGAGATGACAACAGAAAATCAAAGTTCCAGATTCTGAAATACCCACATTTAAAAAGACCCCACCACAGCAAGCAGAAATACCTGACTGAGAGAATGATATGAAATTTAGAATCTAAGAAATATGAGAGGGAAGAGCCCAGGCACGGTGGTGCCCACCCAGGACGGCGGCACTCAGGGGGCACGAAGGAGGAGGAGGAGGCCAGTGTGAAACCCCGTCCAAAAACCAAAGCAGCAGCAGCAGCCAAAAGCTAAATAAAACACCTGGGACGAAGGTTTTAACAACACCTTGGACTGAAGAGTAATTACGTAAAGGCTGTTACAAAATCACCATGGGCATCTTTCACTTTACAAAGGTTTTCTTCCTTGTCATTGTTCTAGACTACACAAACCTTTGTTAATGAACTAATAATCTTTCCTTCCTTGGTCTAGCTATGTAGCCCAGGCTGTCTTCAAGCCTCTGCTTAGGCAGCCCAGTTACAGGCCTGCACGTATTTCTTGTATGCCGTTTTTCTACAAAACTCTCAAAGTTCAGTACAATACCTAGGTACGGTAGTTACAAGTACTTAAGTCATAATAAATATACTAATGCAAGATGTAGTAGGAATGCAAACATAAAATTTTAAAATTTAACTACAAATTTGGTGTCAAAAACAAAACAAAACAAAACAAACAAAAAAAAACCCAGCTAAGCCGGTCATGGTGACTTAGTTTCAGGCCAGCCAGGGCTATACAGTAATACCCTCTCTCACAAATAACAGCGGCGACAGCGGCATGGCTACACCTACACCCCAAACATGCTCAATATAGTTTTTTTCCCTTTTGCAATGAGCAATGTCTTAGAGAAAATAAAAGGGGTTTTGAGAGAGATCACTGGGTAAAGACAGCAGGGACTGCTCTTCCAGAGGACCCGAGTTCAAGTGTCCCATCAAGGAGCTCACAGCTCTAGCGCCACGGATCTGTCACCCTCTTGTAAGCTCTGAAGGTATTATACTCATGTGTACAAATACAGCACACACACTTCAGTCTCGAGCTGAAGTGACAGCTCAGCAGTTAAGTGTACTTGGCACTTTTACAGAGGACCTGAGTTCAGTTCCTTAGACCTATTGCCTCTAACTCCAGTTCTGAGAGAACTGAAGCCCTCTTTCCGCTCATGGGTAAGCAGGCACACACACACACACATACACACACATACACACACACAAAGATAAATGAAACAAAAGTTAATCTAAAAAAAAATTTAAATCTTCTCTGGTATCAATGTGTATAAATTTCTTCTTTGCTATTTATCTCCTTGAATACAATATTACAAATTAAGAAATACCCCAAGGCCAAAAAAAAAAAAAAAAAAAAGCTGGGCAGTGGGGCAGTGGTGGTGCACGCCTTTCACCCCAGCACTTGGGAGGCAGAGGCAGGTGGGTTTCAATCTCAGGGGGCAGAGACATATGGAGCTTTCTGAGTTAAGGTCAGCTTGGTCTATATGATGAGTTCCAGGGCAGTCATGACTACACAGATGTTGTCTTCAAATTTAATAGGACAACAACAACAAAAAAGGATTCTCATTTTTTATTCTAGTTACACATAATTCTAATAATCTGAATAATTAGTATTTGGTTTCCTAAGTATAAGAGGCAACAAAGAGTAAATTCTAAGAGGAAATGGTCTTCTAATATCAGGTATACACAACACTGAAAAATAATAGGCAACAGTAAGGGCATTTTGTTGTATGCAGCTAAACAGCTCGTTTAAGAGTGGAATACAAGCCAGGCAGTGGTGGCACACACCTTTAATCCCAGCACTTGGGAGGCAGAAGCAGACGGATTTCTTATAGCAGGCAGAACAGGCTGGTCTACAGAGTGAGTTCCAGGACAGCCAGGGCTGTACAGAGAAACCCAATCTCAAACAAAACAAAACCAACAACAACAACAAAAGAGTAGAATACAGCCTCTGCTAAGGAAAAGTGAATTGTAATCATTAGAGATTACCACAATCTTTAATGTGTCAGTCCTTCCATGAACAACAGATAAATGTGAGGGATTTTATATAGTCTAAACGAACAGGGACAAGAGGTACTGTGGTTGGATAGGAAAAAAGTAGATAGAATCTTGGTGTGCTGGCACACACCACCTATCTATAACCCCAACTCTTGAGCAGCTGAGGCTAAATGACGGTGTTCTAGGCAATGTGGGCCATCGAGGGAAACACTGTTCTCAAGCCCCAGAACAAACGCTGTGGTGTGGGAGGGGGAGGGGCAAAGACCGTGCAAGGCAGGAAAGAGAATGGACATATTACACAGCCAATACAGATATAAGCAATAATTGACCTGCTTTGATTTCCTGAGTTTTTTGTTCATCTTGGTGACTGAACCCAGTGTTTTATGCATGCTGGCCAAATGCCCTACCACTTAGCTACATCTTAAGCACTAATGTGGATGTATTTCTACAGACATAATGACAGACTGAGCTCAAAGTATGGTCATTTTGTCACATCAATTTATAGATTTTTTAAAGATTTATTTATTTTATATATATGAGTACATTGTCACTGTCTTCAGACACACCAGCAGAGGTCATCAGTCCAACAGATATTTCTTCCATTCAGCTATCTACCCTAAACACAATCATGAAAATACTATTTGTGAATTTTCAGCCTTTATGACATGAAATAAAGGGACAAGAGGTACTGTGGTTGGATAGGAAAAAAGTAGATAGAATCTTGGTGTGCTGGCACACACCACCTATCTATAACCCCAACTCTTGAGCAGCTGAGGCTAAATGACGGTGTTCTAGGCAATGTGGGCCATCGAGGGAAACACTGTTCTCAAGCCCCAGAACAAACGCTGTGGTGTGGGAGGGGGAGGGGCAAAGACCGTGCAAGGCAGGAAAGAGAATGGACATATTACACAGCCAATACAGATATAAGCAATAATTGACCTGCTTTGATTTCCTGAGTTTTTTGTTCATCTTGGTGACTGAACCCAGTGTTTTATGCATGCTGGCCAAATGCCCTACCACTTAGCTACATCTTAAGCACTAATGTGGATGTATTTCTACAGACATAATGACAGACTGAGCTCAAAGTATGGTCATTTTGTCACATCAATTTATAGATTTTTTAAAGATTTATTTATTTTATATATATGAGTACATTGTCACTGTCTTCAGACACACCAGCAGAGGTCATCAGTCCAACAGATATTTCTTCCATTCAGCTATCTACCCTAAACACAATCATGAAAATACTATTTGTGAATTTTCAGCCTTTATGACATGAAATAAAGGGCAAAGAAAGTTGCAGTAGAGTGCTTAGCTATATGGAGTCCACTACCACACACACCCACACACCCACACACACACCCCTGAAGTTATTAAGAGTCCAGCTTCATTTTCATGCACAGCTTCTAGCTCATCTAGGAGGCAGAGCTGACCATGAGTGCTTACATGAAGAGCTCAGTATTTGTTACGTTAGATAGTCAACAAAGTACGGCAGGAAAGTGAGGAGTGTACTTACACGCCATTCTACTCCTCATTCTTATAGCTTGGTCAACCCACTCCTGAGGGTTTTTCTGACATCCTGAGGCTGAAGCAAAAACATATATAAACACATCATTTCATATATTTTCTAAGTTTATAACATAGTTCAACATATATTGTAAATATAACAGAAAGGGGGAAAGCAGGGAGGAACACATCAAAGCTAAAAGCCTCTGAAGTAAAAGATATTTCCTGGGATCAGACTAGTGATGACAAAAGCCTTCCCTCAGACAAAAATAATCGGCAGACAAAACTATGTAGTACAAGACTACATTGTACATCTTTACTCTGATTGAACACTGAGTTTGAAACTATTCCACTGGATTCTGATTACATTTAAGAAGAAAAGTTGGGCAGTTACCCTCCAAGTAAATCATTGAGGCTAAAACAGCTCTGAGTAGAGTGCCACATCAGAGTAATTATTATATACCAGACCCCTGTGTGATGGACTTAAAAAGTTCAGGTGAAATGATTTAAAATCAAATTACAACTTTATTAATTTGGTCTCTTTAGACAGGGTTTCTCTGTGTAGCCCTGGCTGTCCTAGACCTCACTATGTAGACCAGGCTAGTCTCGAACTCAGAAACCCTCCTGTCTTTGCTGAAATTAAAGGTGTGTGTTACCAAGTTTGGCCATGTTAGGACTTTTTATTGGTTAAACAAGGCAGGAAGAGGGCTGACTAAAATAGAGAACTTACTCAGCAGTAACGGGGGATTCTCATGAGCTGGGAAGTCCCGACCTAGAACAGGGAAAAGGAGGAAAGTCAGAAAACACTGGGAACAAAGACTAAAGGATCTCACACAGCCAGGTCACTTATTTACCAGATAAAGAATCTAGATCCAACCCTCTGACCAGTCAAACACATGGTAAGTATGTATTTTCCCCTTCTGTGTGCATGTGTATGTGCCGAGGGTTGGTGCCTGCAGAAGCAGGGGCTGATAGATCTCCTGAAGGTGGGGCCGCAGGTGGTTCTGAGCTGTGGTGCTACTCCTGTCCTCTGCAAGCACATCTGACCCCTGAGTCACCTTCCCATCTTATTTCCCTTTTTCTAAACTACAAATATTTAGCGCTGGACAATGATAAGACGTCAGCTCTAGGATCATTACTCTGAAAATGGCTATGCTGAAGATGTGGTTCAGTGGCAGAGCGCTCCCTTTGTGTGTGTGAGGCTTTCATTCCCAGCACAAAAAGGAAAAAGAAAAGTCCGCGGACTGACTAACCAGGCTGTGGCGGGCTGCAGGAGATATCTGCCATTAACTCTCAGGGCAACATTTAATCCGTTGGCAACACTCTTTGGGGAGGTTTGGGGACGTGGCTTTGTTGGAGAAGGTGTCACTGGGGCAGAGGCTGTGAACTTTTGTTTGTGCTCTCACGGACTCCTGAGAGAAGTCTGAGACATGAGCTCCTAGCTATTCCTGCTGCTATGCCGTCCGTCACTCTGACATTGTGGTTTTTTAACCCTTGAACTATAAACCTGAATAAACTCTTCCTTCTAGAACAGTGGTTTTTGACTGTGAATCCCCCCAGGAATCTCATATCAGATATACTGCATATCAAACATCTACATTATGATTCATAACAGTAGCAAAATTATAGTTATGAAGCAGCAAAATAATTTTATGGTTGGTAGCCACAGCATTAGGAAGGTTGGAAGCCACTATTCTTGTCTTGGTCATGGGTGTTTTATTATAGAAAAATAATGAAGAAACAGGTTGTAATTATTTAATGTCACCTCCTATGATAACAACTATTATCCTTTAAAAATAATAACAGGAAAAGCAGAAATTGATTATTTCTACAAGATTACATATTTAAAAGTAATGGAATTAGTAAACAAACATAGGTAGTAATAACAACAAACCATATAATATAGAATAATATCTATCATATATGCAAGCCTGTGGACACTGCAAAGTCATGGAGCAAAGGATAAAGTGATGCAATAGGAACTAGGTAAATGTCAAAATCTGCCTTGAAAAGCTAAGTTATTCCCTAAGAATGAAGCATAGATATCTACATAAATTTATTCTGAATACAAACACAACCAATATATGCTTGTACTAACTAGTCTTAGTCTCCCTGACACTAGCTAGGGGTCAACTGGGAGGAGGAAAGCCCAAGTGAGAAAACGCCATAAAAGCCCATTGTGGGTGGGGCCACCCCTGCACTGGTGGTCCTGGATTCTGTAAGAAAGCAGGATGAACAAGTCATGAGGAGCAAGCCAGTGAGCAGCACCCTCCACAGCCTGAATATTAGCTCCTGCCTCAGCTCCCTGCCTTGGCTTCCCTCAATGGGCTGTGACTGGATATGTAAGCCAAATAAGCCCTTTCTTCCCTAAATTACTTTTGGTTGTGTTTTATCACAGCAATAATATCCCAACAAGAATAGGCTTATTTAAAACAGCATACTTCAACAACAACAACAACAACAACAACAAAAAAAACCTGGACACATAGCCAGACCTGGAAGCACAGGTCTATAATCCCAACTACTAGGATACTGAGATAAGAAGATTGCAGGTTTAAGGCTTGCTTAGGCAATTCAGTGTGACCCTGGCTCAAAACAAAAAAATGGGTGTGTGCATGTATGAAAATAACAGACATATGTGTATACACATGCACACATATACACATATTCTCTCTCTCATAAAGTACTTTTTAGAAAATGTGTTTAAGGCCACATCTTATAATAAAACTCAACTAGACAGGTTTCCTTCTTACTGATAAGTAACAAAATAGGGCAACTTAGAGTCAATAAAATATTTTCAAAAGGAAATGACTCAAATCTTGTAATTTAAAAATAGAAAAGAAAATGCTATTTTTTTGCTTAATCTAAGAAACATATATTCATTGCAGATTATCCACAACAGAATACCATTTAACAAAACTGTTGACCTGGGGTATAGCAAAGTGATAAAATGCTTGCCTAAAAGAACTAAAAAACCTGGTTCAACCCTTATCACCCCTAAAATATCAAAACCAAAATGTCACTAATGATCACTGTTACCTGCATCTTCAAACATTACTTCGAATATTTTGTATTCTGTCATCTCAACAACAAAGATGAAAAATTACAAAGCTGTAAGGCTCACTACTCTATCAGTGAACAAACTAAAAGCAACCATTACCTAATAGTATAAATAAAGACACACCACAAACAGGAAGTACAGGGCAGACATAGAAACTCGCATGACTTACTGTGTGGTAACCCCCACGGTGATTCTGGATGACCAGCTGCTCGGGCGGCTTCATCTAAAAAACAAAAAGGATCTGAAGCATCACTTCCCCGTGCTCATTTTATGGGAGACTAACAAGTAATGAAAACAGCGAGACAGATACAGTACAGGCAATAACCTGTTGTGCATGATTTGTTTTTAAAATCTCGGCCCACAAACTGTACCACCCTTATTTTCTTTTATGTGACATGAAAGCAGAAGAAAGGACTATTTGCAAGGAGGAAAGGATTGAGCAGAAATGGAGGTGACAAGACAGAAAACTGAGCCCACTGACATTCCGCCAGACGGGGGAGGGGCTCAGGACACCACCTGCAGAAGGACCTAATAGGCAGTTAACAGTTGCTGGGGATGGGAAGTCATCTCCTCAGTGGTGTAGCCACTGGTAAGTCACCCTTGCCCCATCACAGCCTACCCTCCACCTCTACTCATTACAGTAGCCCCAGTCAAAGGAAGGGGGGGGGGGCACTGACCGCAAACCAAGTAGGAGGGACTTGCTGGGGAGAGTTTAGCAGGAGAGGGATGGGGAGGATGATGGGGGATATGATTGAACATTACCGACCATTTGATTGTGAAGGAATAAACATATTAAATGTTTTAAGAAGGATGAGAGATGGGGAAAGTGAAGTGGGGACAGCTAAGAAAGTGTGAAGATGTGTATGTGTGAAAATATTTATTAAAAAAAAAACATATATGTCAGCATATAAAAACAAGACCAGTAAACTGACGATGGAAACTGGGCACCATGATGCATGTCTTTAATGCCAGCACTACTGTGGGCAGGGTGGGGCTGAAAGCAGAGGCATCAATAATGTAAGGTCAGCTACACAGAGAAACTTGTCTCAAAACAAACAAACAAACAAATGTAAGGTCAGCTTGTGCTATACAGGACCTCTTCTCTAATAAGATAAATAAAATAATACCTCCTCTAACAAAAAAGAATGGAGGGAAAATAGGGGAAGGGGATATCTAAAACTCCAAGTGCCTATAAGCCAGCCTTTGAGCTTTACATTTTTTTAAAATTATCTGTGGTCCTGGGAACCAATCAGGGCTTGCCACCCATATGTGAGGCAAGCACTCTACCAGCACGGCCGGTCCTCACCCCACCTATCTAAGGTTTTGAGCAGGTCTTACTATATAGCCCCAACTGGCCTGGAACCTGCTAACTAAACCAGATAGGCTCGGAACTCTGAGATCTCCTTGCCTCTGCCTCTAAAGTGAGTGCTGGGATTAAAAGCGTGCACCACCACACTCAGCCCCATGAGCCCATCTTTATGAGAAAAATGTTGATGTACATCCTGAGAAGTACAGACATTTCCATGAGGTGGTATTTTTGTGGGACTAAAAGTTTTACTCATTTATGTAGTTTACAAATTAGTCTAGCATCTTCTTAAGCTTTATGTTTCTCTGTCCAATCAACTCTTCTTTTTTTTTTTTTTTTTTTTGGAGACAGGGTTTCTCTGTGTACCCCTGGCTGTCCTGGAATTCACTTTGTAGACCAGGCTGGCCTTGAACTCAGAAACCCACCTGCCTCTGCCTCCCAAGCGCTAGGATTAAAGGCGTGCGCCACCACTGCGACGGCTTCCAATCAACTCTTTAAGGCAAGTTTACCTACACAGTTATAGACTGCCATTCTTAAATAAAATCCTTTGTGATATCTAACATGGTGAAGACTCTGACAAAGTAATTATCTAATACTACTAAAAGTTCCTAAAACTGAGCAATACTCCTGAGATTGCTGAGTACCAATGTGATCAATTTCTCAAAATTCAAAACCAGGAAGTAATTCTTGAGCATATAGATATCTTTCCATAAATAATCAAACCGGCTAAAAGTCTCTGTTCAGCTATCTGTCACACGGCACAATGGAAGGAGTAATTATAATGGACTTAGAATATAACTCTAAAAATGATTTGTAAAAAATTTTAAAGGCTTAAAAATTATTTAAAACTATATTTTAACTACAAGGTAGCTTTGTGGGAAGAGTTACACACATATAAAGCAATGTTACCTCTAGACTCAAGAGACTCCTCGGATCTGACCCTGATAGTGATGTCACTGTAAGAGCTCTCGAGATCATCTTCAGTTTCTCCTACAAGGAGACAGACAATGCACAGTACAGTCTTTATGCTTGTGTTCCAAAGTTCCAAGTCAACACAGGCTAATGCTGCAGTGTTCAGTACACAGTTGCTGTTTGTTTACTGAGATTCCTATTCGGAATAACAAAGTTCTAAATAAACTACAGTTGAGCTCCTGTATTTGGTTTTCTTTCAGCCACATAATTATTACTTCTTAAACAAATAATGTCTAAAAATTATACACTGAGGCTTTAATGCAGAGTCCAAAATGACCAGATCAGAAAATATTGGGACATTTTTAGCTTTTGGGACAAAACTACAAGTAAACTGACTATAATCTGAGACATGACTAATGTCGGCCAGTTGATTTTTTTTTCATGGATAATGTACACATATTCACAAACATTTCGATATCCAAATGACTAATTTCAAAAATATTGGCTTAAAATAAACTAAACTTATGCTTGTATTTTTATAAACTAGTCATAAGAATTTCAAAGTGATGGTTTTAATACCACAATCAAAGACTAACACATGGTAGAAGTGGCAAGCACTAGCTTTCCTCACACAGGAACAGGTGAGGATGCTTTGGCGGATGGGCTTCCCTCATCTGTCTGACCCTGCTTCATCTTTAACTTACCGTGCACTGCTATGGCTCTTGTCTTGTTTTAAGAAAAATACTTTTCTGGCACATGCCTTTAATCCCAGCACTTGGGAGGCAGAGGCAGGTGGATTTCTGAGTTCAAGGCCAGCCTGGTTTACAGAGTGAGTTCCAGGACAGCCAAGGCTACACAGAGAAACCCTGTCTCAAAAACCAAAAAAAAAAAAAAACAAAAACAAAAAAAAAGAAGAAAGAAAAATACTTTCCTGCTCTTCTTTCTTAAATATCCACCAAAATTGCTTCTAATATAAAGACAATGTATTACATGACAGTTAAAAAGAAATTACCTTCTTCAAAGAAATTAACATGTTGAACAAGGGTAGCTTCTAGAAGAGAAAGACATAAAAGTATGTAACATCAAAAACTAAAGTTTAGAAAAAAAAACGAGCAGGTGACTAAGGAAAATCGACACAAAATACGAAAGGAAATGTTTTTTTCTGTAAGATGACTAAAACTCAGGGGCTGGAGAGATAGCTCAGCAGTTAAGAGCACTGACTGTTCTTCCAGAGGTCCTGAGTTCAATTCCTAGCAACCACATGGTGGCTCACAACCATCTGATCTGATGCCCTCTTCTGGTGTGTCTGAAGACAGTTTCAGTGGATTCATACAGAAAATAAAAATTTTAAATCATGTGTCTTTGTGTCTGTCACCTGTTGCAGACACCATGAGTTGTCGGTTCCCCTGGAGCTGGAGTCACAGGCAGTTGTAAGACATGCACATGGGTGCTGGGACTTGCCCTCTGTAAGAACTCTAACCACTGAGCCATCTCCAGCCCCAAATAAAAGGCATTTATTTAATTTTTTTGAGACAGGGTCTTACTTGTTTCCCTGACTAACCCAGAACTCACTATGTAGTCCAAACTAGCCTTGAACTCAGAATGATCTACCTGCTTGTCTTCAAAATGCTAGCATTAAAGGTGTATATCACCATGTTAAGTTTTTAGTTTTTATAAAACATGTACTTTAAAAAAATACTTATTTTTCCTTTAGTATAAGTAAAAAAAAAAGTGCCCGCAGAGGCCAGAGGAGGGCACGAGAGCTTCCACAGCTGAGGTTGTGAGCTATCTGACATAGTCCTGGAAGACTCAGTCTACCAGAAGAACAAGCACTCTTCAAATCCAATCTTTCTAGTTTCAGGGCTTTAATTTTCTTGTTTTTATTTTTATTTTTTTGAGACAAGAATTTTATGCAGCCCAGGAAAACCTTAAATTTGCTATGTAGTCAAGGTTGGCTTCAAGCGTCTCATCCTACTTTATCTATCTCTTGAATGCTGGTAGAACTATACCTGGCTGAAGACAAAATTTATTTTTCCCTTTCACAGGCCTGTTGGTACTCTAAATATAACTTGTGTGCAGAAAACATTAAATTGTACATTGACAAATATTCCAGGTTCCTACAGGTCCACAGGTTTACACATTTCAATTCTCCCATTTGCCAGACTCTTTCTACTTCCTTCCAAAGCCTAAGAAGCTGAAGAACAAAAAGGTCCTTAGTGCACTGGTGTGACACAGAGGAAGCAGGAATACAAAGAACAAATTCCCTTTCAGTTCCAGCAGGTGATATACATCACTGTTCTTCAAAAATGAGGAAGTTAAAAACAACAAAAATATTACCCCAACTCTAAGATTCAGGGTTTTCCCATGGGTTGTTATGCTGCTTGTGTTCTCATTCATTCTCTGCCTCTGTTCTTCAAAACAGCTTCACTATGTAGCCCGTAGACCAAGCTGCAGGTAGACCTAGACATCCTCCAGCCTCTGCCTCCACCTCCCAAGTGCTGGGATTACAGCATGCACCTCCACCACCCAGCAGTTTGTCTTTTTCAATAATGGAAGTTACACCCAAATATAAACAACTGGGCAAAAATACTGACTAAAACTGTAGAGGAATAGGATGACTCAGACTTTATAGAACTGGGAGACTATTTCTTTTCAACTTTTTATCTCCATCTGTTCTTTTAAAGGACATGAAACCTTTCAGCATCACAACAGTGTTCTCTGCCAAACCTAAGCAAAGTCAACTGAAGGTCACAAGGAGGCCCTGGAAGGGAACAGTGGTAATGGTAGGAGGCTGAAAATACAAAGCTGGTAGACTGGCCACTCGTTTGTCTTTCCTGTTATGGTGCTGAGGACTGAACCTAAAACCTAGAGCACGCTACTGAGCTAACCTGCACCCCTGCCCAAGTTCCCAAACTAGACACTATCTAGAAAGTAACACTGACTCCTGCAATACTTCCTACAGCCAGTGAGGTTTATTTCATAACAGCTTAAGTGGACTTGTCTACCTTTAAGTTTCTTTTTGCTCTTTACCATGACATGGTTGTTAACAGTTGCAATTCTCCAATAAACTCTGTTTTGGAGAGTTGATTTTCATGTTACTCATTTTTGACTGACAGGTGGAAGTATCATTTCAGAAAGTGATTTTAAACTTTATATTTCAAATCTGGAATTTTTCACATCAATTTAATTAGATTAGTATAATATTAGTTGAAGTTTAAAGTTCTACTGAAAATAGTGGAATTATAAATCAGTAACTAAAATATACCTGTCAACATTTTTGCTAGAAAAGAGAAAACCAAGCACTCTGAGAAAGTTGCTATGAGCATCCCACTTCCCTCACAGCCAGTCTAGCACAGAACACGCTGTGTTAGACCAGGTGCCCAGGGCTGATGCTTCATTTTCTTTTTTAAAGTAAATTGCAAAGTTGCTGGTATGGGTGCTGCACAACCAGGATTCCCGCATTTGGGAGTGGCTCAGGCAGGAGAATCCGAGTGGGTTTGAGCCAGCCTACATTATATAGTAAGACTGCAGCTCAAAATAGTTTACTCTCCCCGACCACCTCCCCACCCCCCACCCCCCAACACACACACACCAACCCAAGAATGGGAAAATTATTTATATTCTGTATTAGAGGAACCGTTCCACTATTTAAAGACTTTTGTCATCCTTTAAATGTTTTTATTAGTTTAAAATTTAAAATCACATTTTATTTACTGAGCATTTGTATGTGGTCAGGACAAGCTGCAGAAGTCTGTCTTCTCTCCGCCATGGCCTGAACTCAGGTTGTTACACTGGCAGCCCCTGCCATTACTCCCTTAACACCTCACTGGCCCCTTATGTTTTTCCTTTCTTTTTTCTCTTAGAGTCAACTCACAGATATCCTTCTGTCTATGACTCTTCAGTGCTAGGATTAAAGGCATGCACTATCATGCTCAGCTTTGAAATTTTATTTTCAAAGCACAAAATTATAACATTTTACTTTTTGTATAGCAGTTTTAATTTATGTAATTACTTAGATGCATACATGAGCCACCACACATGACTTACTCTTTATATAACTACTCAATATATAGAAACACTTAGAAAAGGGTGACTTAAGCCAGGTGTGGTGTGCATGCTGGCACTGCCAGGATTTGGCGGAAGAGGCAGGGACATCACAAGTCAATCTGGGTGATAGAAGCTGTGTCAGAAAATAAAAGGATAAAGTGATTTTTAAAATCTATAACGGATTTAGTCATAGTTTTCTTTTCAGTTTTTTATGACAGGGTCTGTCAGTATAACCCTGACTGTCTTCAAACTCTTAATTCTTCTGCCTCTTGATTACAAGTGGGGGCCATCAACCAACAACAACAAAAACACAAACATTTTGAAAATTGTTTATATACTGTCTGGTTAGTTCTACTAAGATAATATCCTTAAACCTTTATCAATAACATTCAAGCCCTGGGGGGCTGAAGAGATGGCTCAGCGGGTAAGAGCACTGACTGCTCTTCCAAAGGTCCTGAGTTCAAATGCCAGCAACCACATGGTAGCTCACAACCATCCATAAAGAGATCTGATGCCCTCTTCTGGTATCTGAAGAGAGCTACAGTATACTTATATATAATAGATAAATAAATCGTTAATACCACCACCAAAAAGTCATTCAAGTCTTGATTGATAATTGGCTACACAAGGCTATCTTCATCTCATCATTTGAAATAAGCCAGGACTGGGCTGGCAAGACAGCTCAGCTGACACCAAGGACTAAAACTGAGTTCCTTTCCCATGACCTATGTAGTTGAAGGAGAAAAAGGACTCCCACAGGTTGTTGTCCTCTGACCTTTAAACTCACACACACACACACACACACACACACACACACACACACACACACACACACCAGTGCATATGAGCACACAATCCCTGATGTGACTGAAAACACCATTCTATACATTATTCAAGGTCTCCACAAAGACATAAGAGTGCTGTCACCAAACAAGGAATTGTAATTCCTGCATCACATGGTCTCTAAAGCCAAAATAATGACACTTGTCCACAGCGGACAGTATTTGCCAGGCACTTCCTTGCATTTGCCTGCTATTCATATTCCAACTTTTAATCAAATGCCTTTTCCAACTTAAAAAGTCAAACCTCTCCACATAGAGAACTTTTCCTCCACATTCTACATAAACTGTTATTTTAGCACTTACAAAAAGCTTCAATGATCATTTTTTGTTTGAGTCAATAGTCCAGGCTGGCCCTCAAACTCACAATCCTGACCACCCTCCTGAGTGCTGACATTCTAATGATTTTTACTGTTATTTTCTTTTTCACTACCTAATGTATTCCTGAGATACAGAAAGAAAAAATTTATAGCTCTTTGTGGTCATAGCATTTATTTAGGTCAGTCATTGACATAGGAAGTGGTTAAAAAGAAGTTTGTTCAAACACAGCAAAGTAAGAAAAACAGTTTGAGACTAGTTCTTCCTAAGCAGAGTCCATGTAAGGTTATAAGCATGCGTCTGTCTTGCATGTGTCTGTCTATCTATCTGTCTATCTACCTACCTACCTACCTATCTATTTTTTGGAGGCAGAGTTACAGGGTCTTGCTGCACTTCCATTTTTGATCCTCTTGTATCAAGCCTCTGAAGTGCTTGGACTATAGGTATATGCCTGGCTCATCTCCATCTTTTTTAATGGAAGTTATAGCCTGGGCTGAAGAGGCAGCTCAGTGGTTAAGAGAACTGGCTATTCTTTAAGAGGACCTGATTCAGTTTCTGTCTCCTATATGGTGACTCACAACCATATGTAACTCTAGGTCCAGGAGATCTGATAGCTCTTCTGATGTGCACCAGGCATCTATCTAAGCATGCTGGCAAACACTCATATGCATAAAAATAAGTCTTAAAAAACCAAAACCAAAATATCAGATGGGCTGAAGATATGGCTCAGTAGTTAAGAGCATTGACTGCTCTTCCAGAGCTCCTGAGTTCAAATTCCAGCAACCACATGGTGGCTCATGACCATCTGTAATGGGATCCAATGTCCTCTTCTGATGTGTCTAAGATAGCTACAGTATATTCATATACATAAAATAAATAAAAAAAATCTTTAAAAAAAACCCATAGACAACCTGATGACAATCAGCAGTATCTATTCTGCTGGGAGAAATAAAGACTTCCTGCTTTGATGTCACTTCCCTATTATTCAGCTTCCTCACTTTCTTTTTTAAAATAGTTTTACTTAGTCCAAACTGCTAGCCTAGAAGTCTAATGTAGCTCAGACTGGTTATGAACTTGTGCCAATCCGGTTTCACACCTCCCCCACGGAGCGCTAAGACTGCAGTCATATGCCCATGCTAAATAAATGACCCCTAGTTAGAGAATTTAAGAAACTCACAACATGAAAGTTTGGCATGGTGGCAAGCCTGTAATCCTAGACTTAGAAAGTGGAGTTAGGAAGTTCATGAATTCAAAGTCATTCTGAACTACATAGTGTTCTTGAGGCTAAACTGGGCTACATGTGACTGTCTCAACAAAACTCCCACTCTCAAAAATCAAAAAAGAAACTCTTGTAAGTAAAAGCATACCTGATAAGGTATGCGTTGCAAAAGTTCTTCTTCTTAGTATCCAGAAACTATATTGTATTTAAAAAGAATTTCAACCATACTCGACCCAGGTTTATGTAAAGCTACGATGGCTTTGATCTCCTGGTCCCCTTGCCTTCACCTTCCAAGCACTGGGACCGAGGCACAAGGTGGCAGGCCCTGTTAAAGCTACAGGGGTCACTGCTCTCTCTTTCCTCCTGGGCATTAAGTATGTGTGCATAGGCCTGTGCGCCCACCCACGTGCATGTGGAGACAGAGAAAGAGAATGGATTGTCCTCCTTTATTGTCCTCGCCTTATCCATCAGACAGGGTTGCCTCTTGAACATGAATTTGTCACTTCAGCTAGGCAGGCCAGTCATGGTGCATCCAGATCCACCTGTGTCCACTGTCTCCCATGAGGCTTACGGGTAGAGGCCATGCCTGTCTTTTATGTAGGTGCTGGGAATTTGAACTCCATACTTCAGGTACGCAAAGCAACCATGAATCAAATCTCTAGATCCCTAAAACCATATCTTGAAACATCACAATCTACATCAAGGCAAACACTAAAAATAATTTAAATTAGGAAAAAAAAATCGAAACTAAGGGCACAGTTTTTATGAAAAAAAAAGAAAAAGAAAAAACTCTCACTTTTCTCCTCACACTATAATTAACAACGACTGATAAGACATACCTTACTTTAAGTTTGGTAACACACACCTGTGACTCAAACACTTGGGAAGTGAAGGTAGGAGGATGAACAGTTCTGGGTTATCTACAGCTACAAAGATGAGAGCAGACACAATACAGAAAACCGTTTTTCAAGAAAACAAACAAAGCAATAACAATGGAAAAGGAACTAGACAAAAACCCAAGAGGATGGAGAGGAGATAGCCCAGTGACAGGACGATAGACGAGTGTATGTCAGCCACAGTTCAATCCTCAGAGCCACACAAAAGGACCTTATTATTATGCATTCTCACATGAATTCAAGTAAACAGACTTAATTTTACACAGAATGAAATCTCATTAACTACAGCAGGTCCTCACTCCAGGAGCAGGGACCCATAAGCGGAGATAATGAACAAAGTCAAACTCTCAAGCCAGCCATAAAACACACACACTTGTGCATTTCCCTACTAAGTAAGAATCCTCAATAAAAACCTCTAAGGATTAGAGAAAAACAAACCTCTTTCATTCACTTTAGTATTTCCATTTGTTTGGTATGTTGAATCTGTAAGAGAGCAGAACAACAGTTAGCACGGAAAAGAAAAAGCATCAAGCAACTCCTTACCGCACGCTCTTAAGAGATTTTAGCATGGTAAATGGAGCGGCTGAAATGCAGCATAGACAGACATGAAGGACCAACAGGCAGAAGTCAAAGTGAAGGAGATGCTACAGACATCATTTTTGATATCTGTAGCTTCCTGTCACAGCCATGAAACCAATTTAAGGACTCCCAAAGTTTTAGTCCAAAGGAAATGTAGCTGAGGCACATTTTATAGCTCTATGCCACAGCCCCTTGTCTTTTATATGTTTGTGTTTTTAATTAGTAATATAACGAGAAAACTAAAAAGTCCCTGACCTTAATTTAAAAGAATCATGCATGGACAGAAGAACCGTAGCACCATGAAAGAAATAATTTTTAAAAACAACGTGGAGCCAGGCGGTAGTGGCGCACGCCTGTAATCCCAGCACTCGGGAGGCAGAGGCAGGCAGATTTCTGAGTTCAAGGCCAGCCTGGTCTACAAAGTGAGTTCCAGGACAGCCAGGGCTACACAGAGAAACCCTGTCTCAGAAAAAAAATCAAAACAAAAAACAACAACAACAAAAAAAAACCAATGTGGAACCTTTTTATATATATGGCAATATGGAAAGACTTCTTTGATACATTTGAAAAATGAAATGGAAACAAAAAGAGGTGCACAAGAGTATTGTGACCCCAGATTTATGTTTAAAAGGGGAGAGCAGCAGTAGATACAGCTCTAGTAGAAAGTTTGCCCAGTATGAGCAAGGCTCTGGGTTCAAGCCTCAGCACTGCCAAAAAGATGCAGGTCCTATAAGTATCTCTGGAGAAATAAGCTGGCCCTGATCACTTATGGTGTTAGGCAAGGTGGACAGAGAACAATGAACAGAGAAAGACTTCATTAGCCTCACGCAGCTCAGGCTGGCAGTAAACTCTGTGAGTAGCCAAGATGACCATAGTCTTCTGATTGATTCTCCTGCCTCCAAAGTTCTAGAATTAAAACAGCACACCACCTTGCCTAAGTAAGCTTTGATCCATATGAATACAGGTCTCCTCTAAAAGTAGCACTGTATTTATAAGAAAGAGTTAAATCAGGGCTGGTGAGATGGCCCAGCGGTTAAGAACACTGACTGCTCTTCTGAAGGTCCTGAGTTCAAATCGCAGCAACCACATGGTAGCCGACAACCATCTGTAGTAAGATCTGACGCCCTCTTCTGGATTGTCTGAAGATAGCTACAGTATATTTACATGTAATAAATCTTTAAAAAAAAAAAAAAGAGTTAAATCAACACAATCTCTTACCAGGTCTTGGGCTTCTTAATGGGGGTCTGCATAAGTTACTTATAGGGTCTTCACTCATCACTGGTATAGGAAGAAAAAAATATGTGAAATATGAGATTTACTATGTGATCATCCTCATCTGGTCAGGAAAGTTTCCCAAACTTTGATTATGATAGAGAACTAAAGGCAAACTTTCTCTAAGAGACAGTTTCTTGTGAACTAACAACAGTAAACTAGAGTGAATTACCTGGTATACAGAATATATGGTCTTGAAGACCTTACTGTACAAAAGACGACGACGAATAGTAAATAAAATTCTACATTATTCAAGCAAGGCATGATGGAGTATTATGAGGTAGAGGCAGGAGGATCAGGAGTCTGATGTTAGGTTATCCTCTACCACACAATGGGGTTGAATATCAACTTAGACTATGTGAGGCCCTGGCCCCTCAAACACAAAACTATTAACAGCCAACGTCTGGGACTCGCGATGTAGCTTTTCTTCTCCAGCCTGTACTAGGCCCTGGGTTGGATCCTCAGTGTGCTAAAGCAGGGTGGGGTGGGGGACCAAAATATATACTATACCATCAATTTGATTATCTCTTCCATGTGAAGTTGGACTTTTTTTATTTTTTGGAGACATGCCTGATTTCATAGCATAGATAGGCCTTAGATTGGAGGACTCCTCCTGCTTTGGCCTCTCAAGTGCCAGGATCACAGGCATGTGCCATCACACATAATTTGTGATATACTTTTAGAGTCAACCCCTTAAAAGTTAACATATACTCTTCAACTATTTAATCTTGTAAATGTCCAAGCAAGGTAAAGACTAATTTTAAATTCTAAACTTATCCACCCATCACAAGCTGTCGGTGCGGTGCGCGGTAACGTGTGCTTATCCACCCATCACGGTTTCAGGTTAAACATGTTTCATTTTAGATGTTCTGAGTTCAAAGGTATAGCGTTTTTAAGTCAAGAAAATTATGTATAAAATTTTATTTTCTTGGGCCAACAGGATGGCTCAGTGGGTAAACACACTTGCTGCCAAGTCTGACAATCGGAGTTCAATACCCATAAATCATGTAAGGACAGAAGAGAATCTACTTCACAAGGTTTTCCTCTGACCTCCACAAGTGTACAATGGCACCTGCACACTCATCACAGACACACAAGAAAAACAAACTTTGAGGAACTACTAAATGTATCCTGTTTCCCTGTTACAGGGATTCTAAGACAATTTTTATTACATTTTAAACACCTCTGAAATCATATTCTACATAATTAAGGCAACTTAACGTAAATTACCGGGAAATTGGCAGTATCTTCTAGGTGGTACAAGAAGCAATGATGTTGTCCCACTGTCCCACCTTACAACTGAAACCCTGGATTCACAGAAACACAGAAGTACTAAGCCTGGCAGAACTGAAACCCACTGTGCCAAGGTTTTACCATGCAGAAGCAGCTAAGCAGACGGCACTGTGACGTAACCATTTGACACAATGAATTATTACTTGACTGAAAGTGAACATTTGGGGAAAATGAATAGGTTTCAAAAATGACAAATCTGAGCCTGAATTTTAATTTACTCATGGATCACGTGATCTTAGAGAAGAGTCTTAGATACTCTGGGCTTCAGTTTTCTCATCTATTAAGGGGGCAGAATACTCACTGCAAGGTTCTGAAGATTAAAAAAGTAGCAGACAGTTGAACTTACGCTGTTTTTACCCTTGTCTGTCCTAAGCAGCACCCATATGGCTCAATTTAGTGAACTGCTAAGATTCTCAGTACTTCGGTACTCTTGTACTGACTGATTGATTGATGTATGTATGTTTTTCCAGACAGGGTTTCTCTGTGTAACAACCCTGACTATCCTGGAATTCTCTTTGTAGACCTGGCTGGCCTTGAACTCACAGAGATCCTCCAGCCTCGGCCTCCCACATGCTGGGATTAAAGTCATGCGCCACCACGCCCAGCTTGAGTTCAGATTCTTGATGAGTTGGCAGGAAAAGAGAAAACCAAAAAAGCCAAACTATTCTTACCTGAAGTCTCTGGTGTTCTAACAATTTTCTTTGAGGCTGCTTGGCTTGTAACAGGTTGGGAAGAAGGTTCATCCTCTACAACACCGACAAGAGACAAAACTCAGGTTAGATGAACTGGGAGAGATCATGGCACAGAGTATGCATATTTAACAGTAATCTACAAACAGATGCAAGCATTCAATTTCTCTAGGTTCAAAACTTGGGAATTAAACTAGTTAGAAATCCTATTAAGATACAGTATCATGAGGTCTGGAGAGGGTTCAGTGTTTAAGAGCATTTGCTGCTCTTTCCAAGGACTTGAGGGTCCCAGCACACCCATCCAAAAGCTTACAATATTCTGTAGCTTCAGCTCCAAGGGACCCAGCACCATTGTCTGGCTTCCGAGGGTACCTGTACACACATACACACGTGCATATACTCTCACAGATACATGCAGCTGCACACACATCTAAGTAAAACAAAATATAAACCACTAACTGTTAAAAAGGTAAGTTCAAAAGTCAAAAAATGGTGTGGATTCAGTAGATAAAGTCCTCTAAAAATGTAGTAAAAGTACAAATGTAAAAATGTAAAAGTACAAAGTAAAAATGTATTTAGGTGCAGGAGGCTCTGTGGGAAAGTCAATAAAAAGTAACATTGTTACATTGCCTCCCAAGTGCAAACACTGACTCAGGTTGAGACAGAATTAAACCAAGTACCTAAATTGCCACCAGGCATACATGCATAACAGGTTTTTTTTTTTTTTTTTTTTTTTTTTGCCAAGTTTGCCATCTTAAAAGAAACACTATTGACATGTACAAGCAAATAAACTGTCTCATTACATTCAAAAGAACGCACACATCTCTAGCGTAAAGTTTCCAAAATTAACAGATCTTCAAGTGTGTCAGGATTTTAAGGGCAAGTAGGCAAATCTACAAGCCAGTTTTCTGTGCTCTAAGTTGAAAATCCACTCCTTTTCAGATGCATCAGATGTCTACCATTATTAGGGAGGTCATCCTACTGTGACCCTAGCTCTCAGAATTTTACCTCATAATTAGGTGACTTACATGGGGCTTACTGGAAACCACCTGTGACTCAGTTATATCCGAGAGCAGGGAATGGGAGGCTGGCTTGAAGAATTTGATTTGTATAAATCAAATTAACTAAAACTATAGTACACACCCTGTCAGCATTCGGGGCTTCATATAGAAGCTTTACTAATAAACAGAACCTTGTTTTATTTCGGCACTTTGTCAGTCTTGATTTGTTTAGCTATTTAAGATTACAGTGATGGCCTTCAATGTGAGGGAGAGTCTGGCAGAGACCAGACTGTGTATTTGATGTATTGTCACCAATCAACTCATTAAATTCTGCTATTTCTCATAGCATTCGCCTAGAAAATATCTCGTTTTCCCAATCTTGGTGAAAAAAAGAAATCGACTGGAAAGATAACTTAAAACCAGGATTTTCTGCTGGGGACTTGGGGCCTCCGAGATTTAAAAAAAAAAAGGAAATGGAAGTGGTTTCAGTAGAAAGTTCAGAGGGGACGGAAATGAAACCGAGCTCAGAGTAAATTTGGGGCTCCGACAATGGCTTAGTCGCCGACCTCTAGCAAAAGCCTCCAGAAAGAGGGGACCTAGACACCCCAAACTGATGCTCAGCAATGAGCAGAGCTCCGTGCCTCCGCTAGGATCACTTCGCACCACCATCTTTCCGCGCGACTCAGAGCGTCCTCCCCTCTTGAGGGTCCGGGTGGACTCCACTCGGGAATGCGCGCCCAAAGGGCCGCAGAATCACCACTACCCAGGCGGGGCCGGACTCCACAGGGGCGCGCCTCCCGCCGCGTGCGCCCGTGCCCGCCCCCGCGCGCGCTCCCAAGCTGGCAGCTGAGACTGTTACCTCCACGGTCCTCACTTGAGGACTGAGAGTCCTGTAACCCTCGCCCACTCGTAGCCGGAGCCAGGTGCGGCTGCTGCGATTGCTGCTCAAGACGAGCAGACCTCCGCGTCTTCATCTCCTCAGCTTCCTGGGGTCCCCGCTGCCTTCGTTGTCGAGACCGAAGATTGTAAGCGCTTTCTCTCACTTCCTCTTTCGCAGAATCCGGCCGGAACTTTTCTGGCGGGGTTCGTCTCCCCCCCGGAGACCTTTCTTTGGCCGCCCGGGGCTCGAAGTCGCCGTACACTTCTGCCGGCTCTTCTGAAAACCTCACTTCCCGTCGTCCGTGGCGCGACGGATGAGCTCCGTACGCAGGCGCGTCACTGCCGTCGCCATTTTGAGGGTCGAGCCTCCGCCTTCCCTCCCGGATGGGGGCTCTGGGTGTGACGTAGATGGCCCATCCTTCTCCCGGCCCCTCGGCCTGCCACCTCTCTCCCGCCATAGTTGCTTACGTAGCTGGTAGTCGGTAGTGGCGATGGGTTTGCCGCGGTTAGATTCCGCTGCAGCTGGTGGCGATGGCTTCGGGGAGGTTGTAGCAGTGGTCAGGGAGGCAGTTGAGAGTCGCCGGGGCCGCCGCCTGCGCCCTCGCTGGTATGCCACGAACCAGCCTCTGGGCCCATGGTGTGTCCTCTGGGCTGTGGGAGAGGCAGTGCCCGAGCTGGGTCAGCTGCTGTGGGTCACTCCCGCCTCCTGGCTGGTGCTACCAAAGAGGTGGAGAAGAGGGAGGAGGACGTCTCTGTCCTTGGCCTTGAGGGAGGGAAAGGTGGGGGCGGCCGGGAGGTGGTAGGACAAGTGGCCCGTGCCAGGCTGCTGGTTGGTGGCCAGTTGCCCACCACAGGAGGCGCTGGTCCTGGCTCCCAGAGACTTTGGGAAAGGGCAAGTTTCAGTCCTTGATTCCAAGCTGTTGCGCAGTTTCCCTGCTATTCTGGCCACTCCTTTTCAGATGTCTCTGGGAGGAGAAATGATCAGAGAAATAATTTTGCATGTCATCTTATGGCGAAAATTATAGTTCCAGGGGCCTTTTTGAAACTTTTACCTAGTTTAAAACTTTAATTCACCAATGAGCCCTTTAAAATCGTGTTTAATTATATACTCTTGGGGTGAATTTCCATTCTTGAGTCGTAGCCATAACAACCTTATTCCTGAACTTTTACGTGAACGGTTTACCAATAAGCTATACCCCAGCCCTTAAAAAAAAAATCGGTTTTAAGTTTTTATTTAGAAGCCACATAACAATGACTTTGAAAAAATTTAAAGTACCTTTTTCGGGTATTTTAAATAATGACCTTAAATTGTTACAACTAACTTAGACAAATTCCCAGTTACTGGACTTTTCACTAATAGTCTATAAATTTGGTCAGCAACACAGAATTAGATGAATCGAGTCAGCTTCTGTTTGGAGCTTCATTTAGCATTATTAACTACAAAGAAACTAAGAGAACCATAACAAGACAGCTGCCCCCCCTTCTTTTTTTAGCTGAGTGTGTGTGTGGGAAGGAGGGAGAGTACTATATCTCTGCCTGTCCTGGAACTGTAGACTAGTCTCAGCTTCACAGAGATGCACCTGCCTCTGCTCCCTAAATGCTAGGATTAAAGGTGTGGGCCACCACACTTGGTCACACTTCAAAAAAAAAAAAAAAAATTAAGTGGCATTCATTCATGGCAGCCTGAAACGTTTGTGAGACTTTTTTCTACAAAAATGCTGAAAAGTGCTAATACTTGGGAATGCCTGGCATGTCTCTTCAGTTTGCTTTCTCTGTAACGTGTCTGTTTCCACAATTAATCACAAAAATTCTTTAATAGATGTACAGCGATGAAAGGATATAAATGTTATAGTGTTTATATTCTTAGTGTGTGTTCTTATTGCAGTGTGTGCAGCAGATGACTAAAGGCTTGGGTGCTGGCCTGTAAAACTCTGAAGGATGCAGGGAAAAGAAAGTGAAGAGGTCTATACACAATTGGCCAATCAGAGAAAATGAGAGGTTACAAAGGTTATTGGATAATTGGCATGTGTTTTGTTTTGTAATTAAAAGTACTTATAAAGTAGTTTTATGAGTGACTTTTTCAAGGAAAAAATAATAAGAGGTTAGAGGCAGTTAACTTCAGCATTGACATAGATTTGCTTAGGATTTTTCCCTCTTGCCTAGGTCATGGGAATGTATCAACTCTGGCAGCTGTCACCCACACCTAGCAACTTTGCAGAAACCAAACTTGGATTACTCTGAGTTAAAGCCAAATTCTTGCCAAACCAGATATTCTGCTGTAGGTGTCTTCTAGCCTCTTTTTGGCCAGGCTTGTAGATATACTAAAAGAGGTAGCGTTAGAGACAGTAGATTTATTTCGAGTATTATAAGAGATTTTTCAGGGTTGATCTGAGCTTTGACCTTAAAACAGTTTCTTTGGAAACTAGAGAAATGTGGAAGAATGAAGAGTTTTACTTAAAAGAATTTGCCACATGTTAGAGAAGTCATACGCGCAAATAATAAACTGGCATTAACTGGTATGTGTACTAACAAAGTTATATCTAGAAATCCTGTGCTCTTATATTGGCTCTCTAAGCAACTTTTAAATTAAAAAGAAAACTGCGTATAGGTGTTTTGCTGGCATGTATGCCTGTGTACCAAGTATGTGCCTGGTGCCATACCTGTGGAGGCCAGGGGAGGGCATTTGATCCTGGAATTGGAATTAGAGACTATTGTTAGCCACCATGTGTGTGCTGAGAATCAAACCTCCATCCTCTGTAAGGTCAGTGTTCTTCAGCTTTTAAATGGAAGTATTTTATTGGGAGGGCTTTTCAAAACAGGGACTAACGTGGCCCAGACTGCCTAAGACTTACTATCTAACTGAAACTGGCCAGAACTCCTGGCTCTCTTGCTCTAACCTCCCAAGTGCTAGGATTACAGACATATGTCACCATTACCATGCCTGGCAAAACATTTAAAAATATCTTTTTAACTATTGAAAGAACATGGAGGGTGGCTGGAGAGAGATTGCCTAAGTCTTAAGAGTACTTACTGTTCTTATTCCCAGCATACACACGGCGCCTCACAATAGCTTGTAACTCCGACTGTAGGTCATCTGATGCCCTCCACTGGCCTCCTTAGACGCCAAGAACATGGTTTCACATTAACTCCCAAAGGTGCCCGTATACACATATAAATAAAATATTTTTTAAAAAGAGAATTGGTTTATTGTGCATAACCACTTTTTTTTTTTTTTTTTTTTTTGGTTCTTTGGATTTGTTTTTTTTTTTTCGAGACAGGGTTTCTCTGTATAGCCCTGGCTGTCCTGGAATTTACTCTGTAGACCAGGCTGGCCTCGAACTCAGAAATCCGCCTGCCTCTGCCTCCCAGAGTGCTGGGATTACAGGCATGCGCCACCACCACCCGGCTGCATAACCACTTCTTTTCTGGTTTTTGGAAATACGGTTCTTCTCTAAGCATCTTTTAAATTAAAAGTTTAATTGGCTTGTAAACCAGGCTAGCCTCAAAAAGATCTGCCTGCCTCTGCCTCCATAGTGCTGGGATGAAAGGCTGCGCTACCAATACCCAGCTGCATAATCGCGATTCCAATTGGGCAAGGAAATACTATGGGGATTATGGCTTTTGTAGCAAAGTACAAAATTGTTAATGTTACTAAGGAAAGGAGGAAATGCTTGGAATGTAGCTCAGTTGACAGAATGCCTAACAAGCACCAAATTGTGGGTCTTAGCCCCAGTATTGTCTAAACCATATGTGGTGGTACATCCTTTAATCCCAGCAGTCAGGAGGCAGATCTCTGTGAGCACAAGGACAGCCTGGTCTACAAAGTGAGTTCCAAGACAGTCAGGGCTATATGGAGAAACCCCGTCTCCAAAAATCAAAATAAAATGAAACTTCAAAGTGGACATGATTGCAGATACCTTGAGTTCTA
The DNA here is from genome assembly GCF_947179515.1 of Apodemus sylvaticus. Taxonomy (NCBI): domain Eukaryota; kingdom Metazoa; phylum Chordata; class Mammalia; order Rodentia; family Muridae; genus Apodemus; species Apodemus sylvaticus. The sequence continues at coordinate 63,300,037 of NC_067483.1, forward strand.
GCACTTGGAATGTAGATGCAGCCTGGTCTACAGTTAGCTCCAGGCCAGTCAGAGTTACCCTGCCTCAAAAGCCAAAATGATTTTAAAATATTTTAAAAAGCCAAAAGATGAAAATACTTGAAACAAATTGAGGGCATAGTAGCTGGCTCCACTTAGTCTCACATTATAAATTAAACAGTATAAAAAAAAACATATATAAGGGGGCTGGAGAGAAGGCTCAGCGGTTAAGAGCACTGACTGCTCTTCTGAAGGTCCTGAGTTCAAATCCCAGCAACCACAAGGTGGCTCACAACCATCCGAAATGAGATCTGATGCCCTCTTCTGGAGTGTCTGAAGACAGCTACAGCGTACTTACATATGATAAATAAGCAAATCTTAAAAAAAAAAAAAAACATATACAGAAAAAAAATTAAGCAGTATAAAAATTAAAATAACAGGCCTAGCAGCATAGGCCTGTTAATTTCTACACTGGAAGGAGGATCCTGATTTTGAGTCTGAGACTTAGAATGTGAGTTTCAGGAAAGCCTGGTCAACTTAAATCCTGTCTTAAAGTAAAACTAATAGATATACCTCTGCCTTCTAAGTGTTGGGATTAAAGGCTGTACCACCAACCCCCCCCCCCAAATAATAGCAATTTTTGGTTCGTAGTCTATTATCGCCTGTTAGCAGACATGCTACTTAGGTGCTCATAACAACTTAGTGTGGTTATGAAGCCTTGTCCCCACTGACCCACGCATAAACTGAGTTTACATTAGTCTGAGGATAGCCTCTAGTTAGCATAAAAGGATGGGTTCAAAGTCGTGTTTGAGTGGTGCTTGCTGTTACTGTTTCTTACTTTACTACCCTGGTGGAGGCTTTTTGTTTGTTTTCAAGACAGGTTTCTCTGTATAGCCCTGGCTGTCCTGGAACTCACTCTGTAGACCAGGCTGGCCTCGAACTCAGTAATCCACCTGCCTCTGCCTCCCAAGTGCTGGGATAAAGGCGTGCGCCACCACCGCCCAGCCTCGGGGAGGGGTGCTTTCTAAGCCTTGAATTTCAGGTTATTTTAAGGGATGATGTAGTCAGAGTCTTGCAGCCTGTTTACAGTCGCTTTTACCTAGAGAACTTAGTTAGGGCTGTGGCTGGACGGCTCGCCTGAGGCTAGCACTAAGGTTCTAGGAAGTCTAGTGGGAGGAGTCGGGGGAGGTGGGGCCAAGGGACTACCTATCCCAGCATTCCGCGGGCTCCTCCCTGCGGAGCTCACGTCACGTGGGCGGTACAGGCAGACATTCTGCCGTGGCGGCTGGGAGTTGCAGACTGGCGCTGAGGAGCGGGAGGAACAGCCGAGTGGTGCCGCTGATCCTGACTGTCCCATGTTTTAAAACCTGGCTGGAAATTGTAAGTAAGCAAAACGAAAACACAATTTTAACATATTTTAGTGTCTGAACTACTATTTTCTCCTTTCAAAAGGTCTTTGAGAAAGGATCCTTCCCCACCCCCACCTCCCCTACGGCACAAACAGAAATCGAGGTAGGTTGGGATGGGTCTGTAATTTCCGGGAGGGTGCTGAACACATACCTGGAATCTTTCAAGCGTAAAACGAAACAAGATGAGAGTAGATTTTTGATACGGACCTTAGATGAGAGGTAAAATTGCTTAAAAGTTTTGAACTGTAAACGAGAATTCCTGTTGTAGGAGTCCATTTCTCTTATCTCGCTGCGTAAGGATTCCAGTAATCTAATCCTTAAAACAACAGTTAAGTTTTTTCAGTTACTAATAATGGTGAGAAGGACAAACTTTGAAACCCGTAATTATTTGTTACCTATTTATGCACTCAACTGTGTTTCATATCCAGCTTTTTAAAAAAGCAAAAACAACTTTTCTTTGAACAAAATCTGTAATGCTTTGTCAAATTTTATGCTTGTTTATATAGATCCAGGGATGAGTTAACTTTTATAACTAAAAATGCCAGTTTTGTTCGTGTTACCCGACCTTTTTTCCCCCCCTTGAAGATAGGGTTTCTGTTTGTGGCCCTGGCTGGCCTCGAACTCAAGAGATTGCGCCGGGATCAAAGGCATGCACTACCACCCCCTGAATCCCTGTCCTTAGGTTTAAAAATCGCTTATTTAAATATATGAGAGGGTTTGATTGTTTTGTAAAGGCTACAGCCGCACCCAGAACTGCCAATTTTAAATACTGAATAATTCTTTTGCAAATAGAAAATGATTTAAGTAAAGAACTTTGTAGTAGACAAACTAAAAATAAAAATGTTCTAGGAAGCCTTTTGGATTGGGATAGTTTAAACAAGATAACCTGGGCTTCTTTATGAAAACTTTTGAGGCCCTTAAGTAGTGTTGATTGATCTGAATGCAGAGTCCACAACTAGATAACAAGGCTTGTTGCACTTACCACGTGACCTCAGCTGACTCACGTAAGCTTTTTTTCTTAGAAGGGAATCAAGTTTCCCTCTTAAGGTAGAGCTGCCACACCTAGAGCTTCGGTGATAAACAAGTAACCAGAATTTGGCTGGTCACTTGAGGAGTAGGGTTTTTTGTTTTGGTTGCTTGTTTTGTGGGATTTTTAGTTTATTTTTCTGGGTTAGATCTCTGTATTACATATCGCTGGCTAACTTGGACCCCACTGTTAGGCCAGTTTAATGTGAACTCAGACTACAAGCTTCTGCCTCCTAAAGAGTAGGATTGGAGAGTTGTGCCCCAGCGTGGCTGTGTACTGTATCCTGCACAGAGTTATTTTAAACCATTCCAAAGAATTGAAGTGCTCCTTAAACTTCCCAAGGGAAAATTTGTTTAGAGAAGCCTTGTCTGCCTTTCACTTTCCTATTAAACAGCAAGGCCACTATGAAAAGCATACACTGTTGGCTCTCTGCAGCCTCCTACACCTACATGTTTCTGAATCCCCAGCACCCTCATAAATTGACCTACAAATGGTTTTTCAGCATAGTTCTCATATTTTATAATAAATTTTGTGCAGTAAGACAAGCATTTGTCAATAATGGTATCTTGAACGGTGATTATGTACATGGACTTTGGAGTCATAGCTGATCGGACTTCCTGTCCCCCATTGCTGGCCTGAGTGGGGAGCATAGGACTTGGACAGGTAACTACTACTGAGCCTGTTTCCTTAGTAAAGTGGAGAGTTGTAGGGTTGTTTTAAATATTTAATGAAATAATTTAAGTACAGAAGTAAAAACAGCTATTACTAATTGCATGGTTTTTTTCTGTATAAAATATTAGAAGGATTATATGTAGAACATGATTTTGGTAACCTAGGTAGAAATGAAGAAAGTTCATCTGTAATTCCATAACTTCTGTAGGTCAAATCGTATTGCTTTTTAGTACTCTGCTTTAGTACTTGACAAAACCAAATTTAAAATGGTGGCATTTGCCCTCTGAAAGTGTAGGTAGCTCTAACAGAGCGACCTGGATTTGCTTGTTTCTAACTTGCTAGAGCAAAACAGCAGGGCTTTCATTAGCAGGCTTAAAGGCTCCAGAGACTGTATCCTCTCAGTAGAGCCCATGCTGCATTCATTTAGGTGTCATGCTGCCTTTGGCCTTCTAGGTGGCAGTATTGCACTTGTGCTTTGACTATTTGGCCCATAGTTTTAACAACATTCTATAGGGAAATAAGAATAATATTGGCCCAGCCTGGTCTACAGAGTGAGTTCCAGGACAGCCAGGGCTACACAGAGAAACCCTGTCTCGAAAAACCAAAAAAAGACTAATAATGGCATGAGTGCCTTGAAGACAGATCTGTTAGTTGTAGCTGTAAAAATGCAATTTAGACTAGGTGTGGTATACATTTTCTTTCTGCTTTTTTAAGACAGGGTTTCTCTTATGTAGCCCTAGCTGTCCTGGAACTTGTCCTGTAGGTCAGGCTGGCCTCCAACTCACAGAGATTCTCCTGTCTCTGCTCTTGAGTGCTGGGATTGAAGGCATGTACCACTGCCCAGCTCCAAGTTGTTGTTGTTTTTTTTTAAAGAGTGATAAACGTGGGATTTTATAATAAAGGGAACTAATTTTTCTTTAAAGAGAAATGTTTTCTTTAAATGTTAAACTTTATAAAATCTGAGTTCAGGTCCCAGTAAAGGAGTAAAAAGTCAGGTGTGGCTGTGTAACCTCAGGCAGCTCCAGGTTCAGCCGTATATCCTGTCTCAAAGGGTCATCTGGAATGAGATGCATGGGTTTTTAAGAGATTCAGGTCTGATGGGCCTCAGGCATGGTGCATCTAAATTTGTGGTTCTAACACACTCCCAGGAAATGCTAATGATTCTTGGATGATACGCTGAATATAGTAAAAGAAATGAAGGACTAGGGGTAAACCGGATCCAGTAGCACTAGCCTGTAGCACCAGATACTGACTAAGCTAGAGGAGGAAGGTGTTACGTAAGGTCGCCTGAGCACCAGGATGAGGGCCTGTTTTTAAAAATGTTATTGTCTTTGTTGCTTTGATGATGCCTCCTCAATAGACTGGACATTCAGATCTTGGATTTTGAAAAGCTTATTGGGAGGATAGGGGCAGTGTTAAGAAGCGCCTAATGGTCAGGCTGAGACAGTGTGAGCAGCAAAGAGATTGATAGTATGGAATTCAAACCCTTAAGCTGTACTCGTGAGTCCTCACTGATAGCAGCCTACTGACGTAGTCAGTGAACAGAGAAGGGATGTTACTGACAGACTGCAGTGGGCAGGCAGCAGGCCCCAGTATGCAGGCCTTACTAAAGTTTCATTTAATGTCTGCCTGTGAGGCTAGTGGGTGGAAGGTAGAGGAGAATCAGGATAGCTACATAGTTTCAAAGTGTCTCCCCCTGAGATAATTATTAACTACAAAGAAAAAGTAATTGATGGTGGAGATAGCATGTAGACCTAGTGGTCAAGGGTCACACTTCATAAGACAGGGACAGCATGAGCCTAAGTGACATGATAACTGAGGACACATTGCTTCTTCAGTGTGGTTCTAATTGTTTTTTTTTTCCGAGACAGTGTTTCTCTGTGTAGCCCTGGCTGTCCTGGAACTCACTCTGTAGACCAGGCTGGTCTCAAACTCAGAAATCTGCCTGCCTCTGCCTCCCAGAGTGCTGGGATTAAAGGCATGCGCTACCACTGCCTGGCTAGTGTGGATTATTCTTGACAAAAATATCTAAATTTTTTTTTGTTTCAAATCATGATCAAATATTACACAAACTTAAAGTGACAGACTTTCTCTAAACTGACACTGTTCTTCCAAACTATCAAGGTCACAAAAGACAAGATAAGAGACTGAGGAAAAATAAGAACTATATGTAGCCCGGCGGTGCGGTAATCCCCACACTTTGGGAGGCGGAGGCAGTCGTATTTCTGAGTTCGAGGCCAGCCTGGTCTACAGAGTGAGTTCCAGGACAGCCAGGGCTATACAGAGAAACCCTATCTCGAAAAACAAAACAAAAAAAAAAAGTGGGGGTTGTACCCCAGTCTTGCTGTGTATATAATTCTAACACTCTTTATGCGTGGTCTCCTTCCCCATCCCCCATAAACGTGCTAGCCGTGCGCATGTGCACATGAGTGCTTGTTTGGACGCGACAGAACTCACACCTGCTCTGTCTGTCAGTTCCTGGACTGAAAGCATTTGCAGCTGTTTCCTCGCCTGGTGTTTTTTAGTTGTCCACTCTAGTGACGAGACGCATGTGTGCTCAGTAGTGAAGATCACAAATCCTTACTGTCCCATCTAAATTTAGAACTAGATATGAAATAAGCTCTCATCATCTTACTTTATGTATAAACCTTAGTGAAACTCGCCTACAAAAGGTAGGCAGTTTACTATAACCCGAGGGAAAATACTTAAAATGATAATCCCAGAAAAATCAAAACTTTAATTTTTTTTTTTAACTTTAAAAGTCTGTTCAGTTTATTTTATTAGTACTTTACCTGTATGTCTGTCTGCACTACATTCATGTGTGATGCCTCCAGAGGTCAGAGCTAGAATTCTGGATGGTTCTAAACCACCAGAAATTCTGGAAATGGAATCAAGTCCTTGAAGAGCAACAGTCCTCTTAAGCTCTGAACTGTCCCTCTGGCTCTTCAAAGATGTTTTTCTAACTTATACACAATATATAGATCAGTGGTATCAGTGGCAGATTTGGAGTTGGGCATGGTGGCACATACATCTTTAATCTTGGTGCTTGTGAGGCACAGGCAGGAGGATATCTGTTAATTGTGGGTAGCTTTAGGTCATTCAGGCTACACAATGAGACCCTCTCTCGAAAGCAAACAAATAAAGCAGATACGGTATTGAAGTGCAGCTCAGTTGGTAGTGTGCTCTCCTAGCATGAATACATATGTGTTCTGTCCCTAGTACCACATAGAATTAGAGGTGGCGGATATGCCTATAGTCCTGCCATTCCTGAAGGCCAACATAGAGGATCAGAAGGTCAAGACTATATTGAGTTTGAGGCTAGAGTGGACTATATGAAATGACTTGGTGGTTTTAGAATACTGGCTGTTCTTCCAGAGGATCCAGGCTCAAGTCCCAGTACCCTTGTGGTATCTCACAAATGTCCGTAACCAGTTTCTGGGAATCTGATACCCTCTTCTTGCCTCTGTCGGCACCAGGAGTGCATACACATAAAATGAAATATATCTTAAAGAACAACAGATTTGGGAGTGTCATACTAACATTTATTAAGGAGAATGAACAGGATTAGAATCGTTAAATTATTTAATGCCTGGAAAGTTCATTCCAGTGGATTGAAGTAGGATTTGGTTTTCTGTTGGTTAGGGCTGGCTGGAATTTGCAGTGTTCCAGCCTCTTGCCTCCTAAGTGCTCATGTTCTCAAACAGAAAACCAGATCTTTGATTTATATAGTATTTGTGTTACATGGAAGCTTTTTGTGCTTTAGTTTTGGCCCACTGTGTTTGATAAGTCATTTTGTTTGGAAATGTGAAGTGTGTTGGCTTTGTCCTATCCATTTAAAAGTCAGTAAGCCCTCACCTAGAAACACTGATTCCAGTCTGGACTCAGAAAGTGTAGAAGGCTATTTGTATGTGTAGTAATTGGCATTGGGCCTCATGTAACGCAGTGTTTTACTGTGTTTCCATGAAGCTGTGAGGCTTAGAATTTCATGAGAAAAGCAGCAATACATCTCCTCTGTAGGCCCCTCTCCTTTCATCTTTGTTTTAGACAGGGACTTCCTGGCCCTAGGCTGCCCTGTCTCTGAGTGTGTGTCTGATGATGGGGCTCCTCTGTATGTATCCTAGTGTTTGATGCCTACTTTGCTTCTGAGCAGGGTCACTTCCTCTTGTCCTCTGTATAAAGGCTAGTTTTGCCTGTTTTTTTCCTCTATCTTACTGCTATTTCTGCTATTTTAAGTTATAAAATAATGAACAGAGATATTGTAGCTGTAAGCCATTAGTATTTATGATAGGATGTTTTTGTTCACTAAGTTTCAAGATTTAAAAATGGTCTCAGTGGTCAAGTGCTTGCTTAGCACGTATGAGGTCCTGGATTCAGCTCCTAATATGGGATGATAGAGAAGAGATTGTATTAAACTCCACATTTTGGATTTCATCTTTGTCGGTGTGTTCATTCTGTGGCAGCACCTCAGTTCACTCACCTTATTCATGGACGGTTAGCCTTTAGTCCCCCGTTACTCTGGGCTGCCACGGAGGCTTTATTTCTACCTTTGAAAGCATTTGTGAGAGTCTCTCATGAGTATATTTCTAAAGAGTTTGAGGTTGTATGAAATAGATATATTTAGCTTATTAGGTATAGGCAAATTAATTTACAAAGTTGTTCTGTTCATTTATACGCCTGTCATTGGAATATAGGGATTTAGGCTGTCCTTTATTTTCATTTACTTTCTTAAGACTGGCAAGATGGCCAAAGGGGTAGAGAAGCTTGTCTTTCAGGCCTGACAGCCTACTCGGGATCACATCCTAGTCCTCTAACTTCCATATGTGTGCAGTGGCGTCTCCACACCCACACCCATACACAAAACAAAGAAGATATATGTTAAAGAGATACTTGTGATAGATAGGAAATGAAATCTTTGTAATAAGGAAAGCACAAAAGTTCTGGCTGTTCATGCTTTAGTGGCAAAACAGCAGCAGCACCCAGCAAAGTTGTATGTAGTTTCTGGGGAAGATAAATAAAACCAGGTACTGTTTTCCTCATTCCCTTTCAGCCATACAGATATTAAAGTCTGGAATAGTGTGAGGAAGTCCTGAGAGTCTTAGGATTGACATAAAGGCTATATGGGCTTGGTCCTGAGGCCTTGAAGCAAATGATAGTGAAGTTGTCGGTGTTGGGATCAGGTCCCAACACTTTCCATGAGCATTTTTTGGTTCTATCTTCATTCCTGATCTGATTGTAAGTATAAAAAATGAACGAAGAGGCTGATGACAGGGTGGTGATTGGAGATATGCAGCTCCCTTTTGATCCTTGCTCTAATAGTTTGAAGGATCAGAATGGCTTGGCTAAACAGGCTACAGTGATAATTCTTTTTATTCATGAATTCTTGAGGTATGGCGCTTGACAGTGCAGTTGGAGGTAAGAAGTTCTAGAGAAGGGGAGAGTTGATTTGTGAGCATGGAGGAGTAGTTTTGCTGTTTCACCCAACTATTTCCTCAAAAGTATTTCTAGAAACTGGGAGCTGAATTGGTAGCCTAGTACCCAGCTACCTGACCTTAAAAAGCTCACTAGTACATACAAGCTGACTTTCATCTGCTATGAAAATGTGCCCCTGCGTTAATAGCATTCTTAAGTCAATTCCCTTTGCCATTGTAAATCCAAGAATCTAAGAAAGTTTGGCGTTGAGTAGGGCCAACACTAGATTCTCCTGCTTTTGAGGCCCCTGTTTAACATGTTCTTTAGTGTTCCTGTTCTCACAGGATTGAGCATCTGGATTTATAAGAACTACTGCATGGTGGAGGGTCACGTGCTATAATTTGATAACCCGGTGTTTCCTGTGCATCCATCTTGATCCGTGTGTTCTTGCCTACCTTGTGTGTGTGTTACATCCAGGATCATGAAAATACCTTGGCTCTGTTGCTCATGCAGGGTTTTCATCTCAAAATGACAATGTATGTCAACCTATACAGATAAATTCAACAGTGAAACTTGCCCCATTGATTCCTTTTTAAAGCTTTTAAAATAATTTTCAACTTCTTATAGTTAGCTGCTTCAAAATATTGTCTAATAGTTTGCTAAGATTTTTCCTGGTTAGATTGAAGCCCGTGTTGGAAAGGCTGTCATAGTTACTACTGCCCTCCATATGGTACCTATTTCACAGAAGTGATATACAGGTCTTTTATTCTCAAAATACAAAGATAGTAAAAAAAACAAAACAAATGTAATCCTAAAAAGAAAAAAAATCACATCATTCCTTGTATGAATCCTAAGGGATTCAAAACCCATCCCAGTGTCCAGAAGAGTTAACTTCCAAATTGCTTGGGATGGTTTGACTTAAATTAAGTTGTGGGGAACCCTATGAGACTATTGTCATCTGTCTTGACTGGTGCAAAGAATTTTCAAATGCATGTTTGTAATACTGTGAGCAACTGCCCATATGAGTCGTCTGAAGTTTTATCATTTACAGGTGTGTGACCATTCCCAGACCATCCTGCAAACTCAACACCAGCGGCTTCTCTGTGACTGAGTCCAGATAAAGGTCCTTTCAAGACTGCTTCACTGGATCTCCTCCACCAGGTCTTCCTGACCTTACTACATCACTGTAAAGTGCTACTGGCGAGACTGCCTGCACCAACAGAAGACGCCCAGATCCGTCATCGCATCTGCTTCACAAGTCTAATCTTCCCAGAAGAGCAGAGCCTTCCTCTGTGGTTCTGCCTCCGGCTGATACTGGACAGGAAAAAGCAACTGGCTTGGACTAGAGGCCTGGCTTTCCCTTGAAGGAAATTCTGTGATCTGTGTTGCTAGTAAGTGACTGACAGTGCTCTAGACTGGACTGGTCCCTGAGTACAGAGACTGAGTTGCAATTGAGTGAAGAATAAACGACAAGATCTTGAAGAACCGCACTAAGGTGCAAGCCAGGTTCAACACTCCAGTGTTGTTGAACTGACAAGTTGCTAAAGGACACTGTTACGGACTGATTGTTGCTTATTGCTTTCCTCTCTCTGTCATTGTTGCTTTTTGTTGTTACATTGCTGTGTGTTGTCTTTCTAAGGCCAGATGTTCTCCGATAATTCACACTGCCCTGATTGTGGGCAGCAGTGGTTCCCTAGCTTAGAGCTAGGGCACTGGTTGTACCAAACTGAACTTGTTGAAAATGAGTGTTACCAAGTGTTCTTAGACCGCATTAACAGGGCTGACTATTGCCCTGAATGTTACCCTGACAATCCTGCTAACAGAAGCCTTGTTCTGCCTTGGTCTTTCCCACTTGAGTGGGCACCTCAGAATCTCACCAGGTGGACCTTTGAAAAAGCTTGCCATCCATTTCTTCTGGGTCCTCCACTGGTTAGAAAAAAGATACATGACTCCAGGGTAGCTGGTTTTAATCCTGCGTTACAATTAATCTTGACCAGAACAGACAAAACCTTAAACAAGAAACTTGGCCAAAGCAAATGACTTCTGTAACAGAATCATGGAGACTCTCAAGGGCTTTGTGTTTGTAGCCTAGAGGAGAAGAAGAATTAACCTATTTCTGTTTTCCTTCTCTTTTTCTTTAATTTTTTTTAAGGTGCTGGGGATTGAATCTGGGTGCCTTGTGCATGCTAGGCAAGTGCTCTTCACTAAGTTAAGACCAAGGCTCCCCCTTTATACGACTGACTCAGACTGCTGTCGCTACTCTGTCAACTGCTTAAATTGTTGGGTCTGCTTCTGTGGTCTATGCATATTTTAGCATAAATTTAGTTGATATTGCAGCCAGAGTATTTACCTAGAACCATACTAACCTATAGCCCCTATAAATGCTTTAGAACTACCCGGCCCCTCTTGAAAATCGCCACAACCTAAGTATTGACAAGATAATGTGGTCCTAGAGGGGAGGCCCTGTGTTGTATGCCCCATTAACTGTTTTTCTATCAGTACCTGTTATGAGAACATGTTCTTGTAGCTGGATTCTAGATTCTAATAAATTTTAATACACTACATTGTTCTAATTTTCTCCTCTTGATCAATAATGAAAGATGTGTGTATGTACATATACATTTTTTTCATATATATAACCATTCTTTGACACTGTTTATCCTCAGTGTAATAAGTATTACAGTGTTGATAACTGATCCTATCACATACTATTTGACAATACCTACAGGTTACAAAAAAATGTGTTAATGCTGCCAGTTTACACTTACTTGTCTCTATATAACCAAAGACTGTCTTGTCTTGTGGTGACTGAACTCAGTGTCCTCCCATCAAAATGGGAAAATAACCTATGCTATGGAGTATATGATAAAGCTTGGCTCCATACATCTGAGAACAGTCTAGTGGATGATCTGTCTTAGACGTGCGAATGTGTTGCTGAACATTGGCCACATTCTTGGGTTCTGTTCATGGAAATCATGGAATCAGATTCGGAGTTAAGCAACTTAGAAAAAGCTCCTGGAAACAACCTGAGAAGCCACTGAACATTTTTAAAATTTCACTTAAGATTCTAGGCGACCAGTGCAGTGTAGAAGCAGAAACGTCGAGGGCCCAGGTTCTTCCTTTCCTGTTAGGGTTTTTAGGTCTCTGTTCTCGTGATAGTTTTTAAATGGGTTCAGTATGGTTTGTTGTGCAGATATTTCAATCACAACCAGAAGCAGGGGGCACCTGGCTTGCTTTCTTACAAGTCTTAATCTGAAAATAAAATCTTTTTGAAATGACCCAGCAGATTTTTTTAAAATCTCATTAGCAGATACTGGTTCATAGACTAGTCTGAGAAAAACTTGGCAAAGGACAAGATTGGCCTTGCCCTGATAGGCCACATCACCTCCGCCCGTGAAACTGAGATCCCTTATACAGCAAATCTTCCCTTCCACATGTGAGGCTGCCGTTTGTCTCTTTAAAGGATGGGTTCTCCTGAGCCACTCCTGTGCCGCCCTATGGCCGAGGTTCTTCTGGTACATAAAATACACTGTGGACCGACAGATAAAGTTAGTTGTAAATTGGCAATGAGGTACTTACTCCCTTATTGTTAATCCTAAAGCTCTTCCCAAAAGATAATTTTTAGAGGCAAGTATTACTGCCCTCTTCATTTTTTAGTTAATAATGTCTATGCCTCAAGGACATAATGCTAAGATTCTACCTGTATGAGATTTAAATATTAGCAGAATAGAAATAAAATTTTTGTTTTAGCCAGCTCTTTAACGGTATCAACATACAAAGACTTGACATCATTGCGTTCTCGAGACAAGCAATGACTAACAGTACATTTAAGTTAAATCTGTTAGTTTGGAAAATACCGTGGGTAGTCTGTGGACCATACATCGTGTCCTGCATTAGTACACTTGGCTTAAAGAGACAGGAGCCTGGTGAGCTCTCATAACACCACAAGGTCAAGTTGAACAGTTCATCAGAATTGTTCTGACTTCTGCACTGTGACTTTGTAAAACAACATGAGTATATAAGCCAGAGAAAGGACTGAAAAAGTGGTCACTTTTTGTTTGAAAGTTCATATGTGACAGCACAACCTGTGTATGATCTGGTATCAGCATTATGTGGAAGAGCTAAACTGAGCAGAAAGGAAATTTTAGAAGCCTTTTGTAGCTTAGGTCTTGGGAGGGTTAAGTATTTTTTAAATATTAGATTAGGATACTTTATAGTAAATGTGAATAATGGATTTTTAAAATATGATTTGATTAAATTCTGGATTTGGTTTTTTCGAGACAGGGTTTCTCTGTGTAGTCTTGGCTGTCCTGGAACTCAGTGTGTAGAACAGGCTGGCCTCGAACTCAAAAATCCACCTGCCTCTGCCTCCCAGACTGCTGGGATTACAGCCCTGCCCCACCACTGCCTGGCGATTTGATTAAATTCTAATGATTAAAATCAAAATTATCTGAGATACTCTGTTTCAGTTGTGTGCTATAGAGTGTGAAGAGTTGATCAAAATATACATAATAGTAACATTTTAAAATGACCATCATAACTTCTATTATTGTCTGGTAGATTTGGGAATAGAAACATTGGGGCAGAGGAAGAAAATACTTTCCCCAGGGAGACTGTTATGTGATGTGGGTGACTGAGGTTATACTGTCCAAGTTACAGGGAAAAGGGCCTCGGCCAAGTAAACTAGTTTAAATAGCATCCAACGAACATGACAGCCTGAATCTATCATAGTTGTCATAGAGTGAAGTCAGCTTGAAAACTACCTTTATCCCCTCTGAGACAGGGTCTCTAGACTAGAGACCGGGCTGGTCTTGAACTCACAGAGAACCACCTGCCTCTGCCTCCTGAGTGCTGGGATTAAAGGTGTGTGCCACCATGTCCAGTAAAAACTGCTTTTTATGAGAGGAAGATAACAGCTTTTCAGCTCTGGGTTATATTCTAATTTAGACAGTAGTAAATGGCCTGGGCGTTCTAATGGGGTTGAGAGTGCAACCGTGGCGGTGCCAGCCAGTGCACTTTTCTGTCATGGGACACAAAACGTTCAGGACAGTGAGGCTGAAAACAGAGAAAAGGGCAAAATCATTGCCAGTTAGAACTTGATGCTTCAATTATCAAAACCTTAAATCTGGTGGCAGGACAAGATTGATCTTGGGCTCTGAGGCAGAGTAATAGGTCACGCTGTCTGGGGTATGAAGCTCGAGAGGTCCGGAGGGACAAATGACCCAAGGTAGATACAAAGATCTTTTGTATCTTAACTGTTAAATATGAATATGATGTAAGTTGGTGTTCCCAGAAACTTTCTACAACATTGAAATAAACATTTTGAAAAATGTTACGGATCTGAGCTGGGAGCATGGTGGCCCGGGCCTTTTAATCCCAGCACCCGGGAGGCAGAGGCAGGCAGGCAGGCGTATTTCTTTGGTCTACACAGTGAGTTCCATGCCAGTCAGCCACCTTGTCTTGGGGCTGTATTGGAGGGGTGTTGAATCTGCCACTTTACTCAGATGGTATATATTAGAGTCCCAGTTCAAACCAAGATCAACTGTACCAGGGTCAGGGACCTGCAGTGTTTACTGGTTTGGTTTGGTTTTTGTTTTTTAGGGCGATGGTTAAAATGTTGGGGGCCATGGGCAGACTGCCTAACCTCAGATCCTGACCGCTGTTAGCCATGTGTTCTTGAGTAAGGTTCTTAATCTGTATCTTGGTTTCGGAAGTAAGAATTAGAATTTGTTCAGTGGTGCAAAGGTTGAGTTAATGTGTTTGGCTCCCGGCACCAAGAAGGCACTCTATTAACGATCAAAAACGGCATTTGATAAATCGTAACAATCACAATTGTTGGGTATACTGTGTTCTTGGATGCTAGAGCAGGAAGGCAAACTGTTTCCTGTCCCAGGTACCATGTTCTTTCAGCTGTTCATTTTGAGGGCCTTAATCAGACCCCATTGCTATGCATTTGTGATGATGTCATTCGTGTCTAAGCTAAGATCCGGCAGGGACTTGTGGTCTTTCGCTCTGTTTATACTGAACTTCATTCCCAGCCCTGTGTTCTTTGCTTCCTGGTACTTAGCCTTTCCCTTCTGTTCCTGTCTTCTCCAAATCTGTCTTTCCTTGGTTCCCACAGGTCCCTTTGGCAACACCAGAGACTTGCAGAACATGAAGAGAGAGGTCCAGCCAGCTGCCCTGCCAGTCCTGGTCTCCTCCGCACAGGCAGCCTTCCCTTGCCTGGTCTTCTTTCCAGCTTGTTACAAAATGTGTAGGCCGCTGTGGTTGAAGCTTCCAGAGTGTAGGAGTTTACCCCATGTGCTCCTAGTTGTCATTATAGGGCTTTATGGGTACAAAATAATATTTTGTTACTTTTGTTCTTGTGTGTGTGGGCGTGTGGTACATGCATGTGTTTTGTGTGTGTTTGCATGTGTGCATATGTGGTGGCTAGCAGAGAGTATCAGTTGTTTTTATCAGTTTATTTCTCCCTTACCTACTATGCGTTTCTGAAAGTTGCTAATTACCTTAAACACAGAGAAAACTGCAGGACATAAGCATGTGTATGTTCCAATCTGAAAGACATTAACATTTTGTCACATTTGCCAGAAAAATGTAAACTCCCATTTAGTATAGTGTCCATGAGTGGAGGGTGACTCTTAGAATTGTAACTAGTTCCACTCCCTGAAGATAGAGCCGAATGGTCAGGGTTCCGGGGTTAGGGTTAAAGTGACGTGGTCCTCAGAGAATTAAGCCAACTTCTACATAAGTAGAAAAATGAATTACTACAGGACACTGAAAACCAACATTTCACAATTGAACTTGAAAGAGATTCACTAAAAATAAATGTGTTTGTGCCAGTTGAGACACAGTCTATGCTTTGTGGCAAAGATACCATCAAATACCTTTTTTGGACAGTTAAGGGTCAGGTTTTTGTTTTGTTGTTACAAAGTCTCCAACACATTTTGATCACAAGGCATAGCCTTACTTTTGTTTTTTCCGACATGACTTTCATGTAGCTCAGGCTGTCCTGGAGCTTCCCAGGTAGCTCAGGCTGGCCTCAAAGGCATGATCCTTCTGCTCCTGCCTCCCAGGTGCTAGGAGTGGCTGAAGCCACCACATCCGGCTTCTGCTGTGACGGTCCACACCAAAGTTGCTTCCTAATATGGGCTTGTCGCTGCTCAGAAAGACTTGCATGATTCTGAAACGGCAGCCTCTAGATTGCTCAGATACCAGACCATATGACATTGTGACTTGAGTTAAAAAACATGTTTGTCCCACTTCTGTTCTGAGGGAATGCTGTTTCAACCCTGTACAGAGGTGAGGCTTGAGTAGCTGCTGGGCTGACGTCAGTGAGCTTGTGAGGAGACGCATATGCTGAGCCTTGGGGACATTTCTGTGGCAGTTCCTTTGCTCCTAGCTAGATGAGACATTTTGGGACGTGCTGTTTGTCATAATGTTAAGAGTAAAGAACAGTAACCTCACAGGCTTTAAGTTTGATAGTAAATGAACCGCTAATGACCTAGGTTTTCCTTGGTTGATTTCTAGTCTGCACTCCCTTCTTTGCGTGTTTTCTTTCACTGTAGATTTTAATCATTTACTCAGTCTAGAACTTCCTGTAAAAGGAATCATTTGGCATTTCTTTAGTGATTTTTTTTTTTTAATGTGGTGCTAATGATTAAATGATTAAATCTAGGGCCTTGCACAAGCCCCTGAGCTATACCTACAGCCTTGTTGTGGTTATAATTAATATCCTAGAAAATTCTCTCCAAAGTCCTTTATATTTATTACCAGGGGGCTGGGTGTGCTAGCACATGCCTGTGATTCCAGCACTCAGGCAGGAGGATTGCCTAGGCTATATAAAAAGTTCTAGGCCTGCCAAAAATATGTACTGAGCTGATGTCTCAAACATCGACGAAGGGGGGAGACATCCTGAGAACTGAAGGTGTAGCTGCGTGGTAGAAACACTTGCCCACGCCTGGATGAAGCCCTGTGTTACCATACACACATGCACACGCACAAAAGCTGAAGTATCAATAAGAGCTTAAAGAGGGAAAGAGAGAAGACAGTTTTGAAATTTGAGACACTTGTAAACATTCATGCCAGCAGAAAGAAGGGTGTGGTCCTAGGTCTCCATTCTGTCTAGTTTATATTCCACATGCATTCATTTTCCTTTAAAAAACAATTAACATGTGTTTGTGTTACGTGATTCTGTATATGGAGGTTGTGGTTGGAGGATAACTTGTAGAAGTCGTTTTTTTTTTTTTTTTCTTACTATGTGAGTGGGTCCTAGCACTCAATCTTAGGTTGGTTGGTACGTATTCTATTTTGCAATACTGGGGATTGAACCTCAGGTCTTGTGCAGGCTAAGGCCAGAGCTGTACCACTGAACCTAGCCCTGGCCCTTGCTTACCTGTTTTAGAGGCAAATGGCTTTTACCTACTGAACTGTCTCACGCCTCATAATTTGTAAATAATGCTTTTCAAACAATATATGAAGTTTTATTGTACACCAGGCACTATAATAAATAGATGAGGTTGAAATGCATAAAGGTTTTAAGAGATTACCATGGAAAAAATCAAAGAAAGCTGGCTTTCTGTGCCTCTCCAGTAGAAGTTCAGAAAGTATAACACTTCACAAAGCTCTGTCACCTGTGTTGTTGTGTTTAACCCCTGGGCTCTTTTTAATAACTGGTGAAGACCAGGTAACTTACTGACCAAACCGTGTTCAGCAGTGAGACCTTACAGCGACTTGGTTTTTATGGCCTAAGAATGGCTCCTGACTTGACTCCTTTTGAGGAAAGCTTGTACTTATTTGTCTTCTCTGAATGTGACAAGGCCATGGCGTGAATGGTTCTGGGTCTCCGTGAGATCCCAATGTGTTCTTGCTGCATCTTCCAGCAGCACTTGCGCAGTTGCCGTTCATAAGTGATCAAGCACCTCTGATCTGAGTGACCTGAGGGATGGCACGGGCAGCTCGGAACATCCACAGTGACCGCCGCCACGTCTGCTTTCAAGAGGGTTTCATGTCTACATTGAAAGCCTTCTAGGATCCCGCTCACGCGGTTTTACTGCTTAGACTCTTGTCCGTCTGCTAGGGCGTTTTAGGACGTGGTGGCATCTGTGCTGGACTCAGAGTCTCGGGAGTTTTTCTTCCCATTGTCCAGGGTTGGTAGGTGGCGCTCCTGAAAGCCAGAAAGCAACTTTTCTAAGGGCTTAAGAAATAACACAAGACAGAAGATTTTATTCAAAGAGCTGAAACTGGCGTTTTGCCTTTGAATGGATAAAGAGTCACTTAAATGTTTGTTTTCACTTTGTTTTAGCCACTGTCTCTTCCTTGCTTCTTGCTTCCATGGGAAGCATGAGTCTATTGGAACTTGGGACAAGAAGAAAACAAAGTATCTCCACTACAAAACCCAGACACTAAAGCCATGTCCCAAACTCTGAAGAGCCAGGACACAAACATGAGCGACAGTGGCCACAGGGACCCTGTGGGAGGTAAGCACTGGCCCCCAGCACCGAAGCCTTGCTGTAGGAAATGGGGCTGTGTTAAGGAATAGTGTCTCCAAGGACCAAACCCTTAAGTTTTGAAGTAAAAAAAGTATATAATTCAGTGGGTTAGTTTGTTAATATTATTACCTTTTTTACATTTACTGAGTTACATAATATCAAATAATTATAATATAAGAAAGATAAATGTTTAGATGTCAGTAGTAAGGAATGGTTGTTTTAGCATGTTATAAAAAGATGGTAGGCTCATCCTTAGAGTTCTATTTATTAAATAAAGAAAACCTGTGACTTAGAGGGGGACCTTTCAAAAAATGGAAAGTCTTTATCCTGCTTTTAGGTGTGTCTGTCTGTCTGACTGTCCAAGAGTGAGTGTGGATATGAGTGAGTCTCTGCAAGTGTTTGTGTGGGTGTCTGTATGTCTTTGTGTGTATATGAATCTCTGTGTGTGTATTAGAGAGTGTATGTCTGTCTGTCTTGTCTGTCTGTCTGACTGACTGACTGACTGACTGAGAGTGAGTGTGGATATGTGTGAGGCTCTGTACATTAGAGTATGTGCATGTGTCTCTGAGTAGTATAGAATAGGTATAGAAATGTGAGATAGTTTTTTGGGAAGAGAAAAAAGGACATCTGTTTTTTTTTTTTTTTTTTTTTTTTTAGATTTATTTATTTTATTTATTGTTATATGTAAGTACACTGAAGCTGTCTTCAGACACTCCAGAAGAGGGCATCAGGTCTTGTTAGGATGGTTGTGAGCTACCATGTGGTTGCTGGGATTTGAACTCGGAACCTTCGGACGAGCAGTCAGTGCTCTTAACTGCTGAGCCACCTCTCCAGCCCAGGACATCTGTTTTTAACATTGTATTTCGTGTGTGTGTGTATGTGTGTGTGTGTGCATTGTGACAGTGCTTTGGATGGTCAGAGGACAACTTGCAGGAGTTGGTTCCCTCTTTCTATTGTGCAGATCTTATGGGTCAAATGAGGTGTCAGCCTGACAGAGAGTGTCCTTATCTGCTGAGCCCTCTTGTTAGACCTACTTTAAATGTCTAAACATAGAACTGTATAATGAACCCCCATGGACTTAGCCGCCGACTTCGCCTGTTACCAACATAAGACCATCTTGTTCCTGTCTTGGCAAGGGCTAAGTGGTAAATAGTTTTGCCTAGCATGCAGAAGGCCCTGCAGTCCATCCTACCTCTACAGAGGAAACAAAATGAAGTTCATGAGACAGCTAGGAAAACATAAATGACAAATATTTGGTGATGTTAAGAAATTACTCACTTTTGCCAGGTGGTGGTGGCACACGCCTTTAATCCCAGCACTTGTGAGGCAGAGGCAGGTGGATTTCTGAGTTTGAGGCCAGCCTGGTCTGCAGAGTAAGCTCCAGGACAGCCAGGGCTACACAGAGAAACCCTGTCTCGAAAAAACCAAAAAAAAAACAAAAAAACAAAAAAACAAAAACAAAAACAAGAAATTACTCACTTTTAAATATGGTGAAAGTGTTATTTTTTTTTTTCAAAGAATCCTCATCTTTTTAGAGATGTATGTATATCCTGGTATTTTAGCTGCAAACACGAGATGTCTAGAACTTGGTTTGTTAAAATGATACAAGAGGAGGGAAGGGGGGGGGGGGAAATACAGATGACTAAAGTACCTATTTCTGTTGTTGTTGTTGTTGAGACATGGTCTTCGTCTGTAGCACAAGCTAGCCTTGAACTCATGATCCTATGATATCAGCCTCCCAAGGGCTGGGACTACAGAAGTATGTACCCTGCTTCAGAGGATATGTTTAGCTTAATTTTATTTATTATTATTAAGTATTGCCTTAGCAATTCCTTTTTATTAGTATTAGCTATTAGCTTTATTAGCATGGACAGCTTGTTTTACCCTTGTAGGCCAGAGAAGTAATGGTTAGGAAAAGTGCACTGTAAATCATGAAAAGGAAAAGTATGTGTTTGTGTGTGTGTGTGTGTTTGTGAGAGAGAGAGAGAGAGAGAGAGAGAGAGAGAGAGATTGCAGACCTTGTTTGCTATGGGAGAAATGTTTAAAATACAACATTTTTATCTCACTAGACTCTCAAAACGTTTTGGAAAATGATCCATCAGTAAACTCTGAAGCACAGGACACCACAGTCACACCGAGTAACACTGCGGAAGCCGGGGCCTTACATCCCACATCTCATCCTAAGGAAGACCATCATGAAATCAGGGCCCCAGGTCAGGGGCATGCGGACACAGGTGACAGATCAGAAAGTTCAGAGGAACCAGCTTTAGAGAAACCTCCACTGGGTAAAGCCGATCTGGAGAGGAGCCCGGACACACTGTGTTCTCAGGACACAGAGCCAGGGCAGCACCCCCACTCGGAACATGCAGGCGGAGACGCCTCTCTGGATCCACACCCGGAGAGCAGAGCTGCGGCCCCCCAAGGCGGGGCAGGGAGCAGAGGGGAAGCCGATGCACACCCGGAGAGCAACGCTGCGGCCCCCCAAGGCGGGGCAGGGGGCAGAGGGGAAGTGGCTCAGGAGCTGCTTGCTGCAGACTCTACCGATGCCCAGAGTCCCGGTCATTCCCGTGCAGGCCCAGGGAGCCAGGACACACTGAGGAGGCGACTTCCCGCACCAGGTGAGAGACTATTACCCTGCTGTGTCGCCTCGAGAATGTGGTGGAAGTCATTCACAGTAATAAGATGTAGACAGGTTCCCAGTCTGCTAGACTAGCCCAGTCACCGCATTAACTTGCTACCTACACATTTACACTTTTAGTTGTGTGTGTGTGCGTGCGCGCACGCGCACACACACAGTATACTTAATGGAGGTCAAAGGATAACTTACAGGACTCATTTCAGCTCTTTTAACTTGTGGTAGTCACCGTCACCACCTAGCCATCATGATAGCTCATGAATTGCATTTTTTACAAATGTATTTTATGTGTTTAGATGTTTTCCATACAGGTATGTCTGTCTGTGTACCATGTGCATGCCTGTATTCAAGACAGTCAGAAGAGGCTGTCGGATCACCTCAACTGAATTACAGACGGTTGTCAGCCACCAGTGTGGGTGCTGGGAATTGAACCTTGGTCCTCTGGACAAGCACCAAGTGTTCTGAACCACTAATCCACTTCTCCAGCCCCACAAATTACATTTTTAAATATTGTTTTTATTTACTGTTTATATTCATGCAATAAGACAAGAAAGGAATACAACTTATGAAAAAAATCATATTCTTGTTTCTTATGAATTATGACTTCAAACTTTCAATTTTTTTTATCTTCTGGAAAACAAAATAGTGTGTAAATCGACAGCTGAGTGTGTACAAATCAGTGAGAGCGCGCACACGCAGGTAGATGCTGGTTAGTTTTTGTTATTGTTCTTGTTTTGAGATAATATCTCGCTCTATAGCCCAAGCTGGCCTCACACTCATAGTGATCCTCCTGCCTCAGCCTCCTGAGATCCAGGAGCACAGGCATTTGTCATCATGCCCAGTACTCTGAAGGGCAAGTCTGCAATGCCCATCTTCTAGTGCCAGGGCATAGTATCCAAGCATCAACTGAGTTGATAACCTAGGTTATTACCCTCTGCTAATCTCTGATGCCTGCTGTGCCCTGTGCGTCTCCATCACAATAGTGTATTCAGGAAGCACTGAGCTCACCTCTCTCAGTGTACTTCTCAGGCATCCTACCCAGAGCGACAACTTTATGAAGAGTTTTTGAATGAGAAAATGGATGGATGGATGAATGTGATTGCACAGACCATGGTCTGCTATCACAATTCCTCCATTGTAGAGGTTCATCGTGAGTGGACAATCAAACCATGCTCCACATGGGGTGTTTGTGTGGGAAGGAGCCTAACATGGTTACGTTAACTGCTAATCAACGGTTTTGGTTTGCATAAAGGGAACATCTGCAAGAGTATAGACATCCTGTCTGTGCTGTAACCAGGTAAGAGGTAAAAGACAATGCCCACTCTCCCAGTGTACTGTCTACAATGTCCCTTCTAACTCTAGAGGCTGGAAGTCATGAAGAAGAGGCGCAGTTGGTGAAGGAAAAGGAAGAGGTTGCACAGGATACATTGAGAAAGACTGATCAAAAGAGTCTCTGGACCTATGGTGAGAACAACCCTGATTTGCTACAGTTGGTTTACATCATTTGCAAATCCTTAAGCAATTTTAGTGTGTGTGTGTTTAATAAATTCAATAAAATAGAGCAATAAAATTTTAAAGTTTTTTTTCCTCTTGAGCTACTGTTTGATATTTAGTTTAACAAATATCCTCATGGTTAGAAAATCTACTGCTCCTCCCTCACCCCACCGACCCCCAGTGGGGACCAAGGGCCTTGTGCACGCTTAGCAACTGCCGTCGGCTGAACTGCAGCCAGAAGCACACAACACCTAAGGGAACAAGAAGCTAAGACTGCCTTTTGTTTTGTTTTGTTTCGTTTTGTTTGTTTTGTTGAGGCAGGGCTGTTGCATGTAGCTCCGACTGGCCTGGGATTCACTGTGCAGCCCAGGCTACCCTCAGACACACGGCAGGACTCCTGCCTCAGCCTTCAGAAACTGCCTTTTCAATAGAAGCTGCTAACCTCTCAGATTGCATGTTTAAGACGGTTGTTGTTTCTTTTCCCCTTTGAGAATGAATCTCGATGTGTAAGGCAGGCGTCATGTCCCTCCTACATAGGCTCTGCCACCGTGTCTGGGTCATATTTAAGTTTTGATTAGAGTGGTCTGTTCTAGCTACTGTATACTTGGAGAATGTGGAAGAAAGTTCACATGACTCACTTTCAAATGCATCAATAACTATGACAGTATATAAATAATTTTGACACAGATATTGTATCTCCAAATAGCTTCAAGGGATTAAAAAAGGTATTTCTGTTAGACTTTTTATTTCTTGCTGTATAGACCATACTATCCTTAAATTCATGACAGTCCTCCTGCCTCAGTTTCTATTAAAAGTCCGAAAATATAGAAGAGTCAGGCAAAGGAACTGGGCATTGCCAGTAGCACTTGATAGGAATCTGTGTTTTTTTTTCCGTTTTCCACTAGGATTGTTTCTGACTCTCGTTCCTCATTTTCTGTTACCTTCTCACCTGGCAGGTTCCGTGTTTCTCTGCTGCCTGATTGTAGCTGTTGTGCTGCGCTCGGTCAACAGCTACTACTCCTCTCCAGCCCAGCAGGTGCCCCAGAACCCGGCCCTGGAGGCCTTCCTGGCTCAGTTCAGCCAACTGAAGGAGAAATTCCCAGGTCAGAGTTCCTTCCTGTGGCAGCGAGGACGGAAGTTTCTCCAGAAGCACCTCAATGTCTCAAACCCCAGTGAGCCAGCCACCATCATCTTCACGGCTGCTCGAGAGGGAAAGGAGACCCTCAAGTGCCTGAGCCACCACGTTGCCAATGCCTACACCTCTTCCCAGAAGGTGACTGCCGTCTCCATAGACGGAGCGGAGAGAGCCCTGCAGGACAGCGACACAGTCAAGCTGCTGGTCGACCTGGAGCTCAGCTATGGGTTCGAGAACGGCCACAAGGCTGCGGTGGTCCACCACTTTGAGTCCCTTCCTGCGGGTGCCACCCTGATCTTCTACAAGTACTGTGACCATGAGAACGCGGCCTTTAAAGATGTGGCCCTTGTCCTGACCGTCCTGCTGGAGGAGGAAACGTTGGAAGCAAGTGTAAGCCCCAGGGAAACAGAAGAGAAAGTGAGGGATTTACTCTGGGGTAAGTTCACCAACTCCAAGACCCCCAGCTCCTTCAGCCACATGGACTCCGACAAGCTGAGTGGCCTCTGGAGTCGCATCTCCCACCTGGTGCTGCCCGTCCAGCCTGTCAGGGACATAGAAGAGCGAGGCTGCCTTCTGTGAAGCCTGCCCCAGAGGTGACGTGAAGGGCCAGGTCTCCGGGCTCGGCCCACTGGGAGGAGGCGATTGGCACGAGAGAGGAACCAGCTGGGAGGAGGCACATGACTGTGTCAGAAAAGAAGCTTTTTGTTCTTTTTACTTTTATAAAAACTTTCTAGTCTGAACTTTGATAGAACTAACAATTGGCCTGATGTTTTTCTTTGTCTTTTAAAGCCAATCAGGGTTAAAATACAACATGATGTATTGTTTAAGTAGCCAGCACAGCGCTAGCTAGAATCATTGCACAGGAAGATCTGATTCTCCAGGGAACTGCAGCCACACTGCTGCCTGCAAGGACTACCCGGCCTCTAGGGCGGGGTTTGGACCTGGACTGGTGCCATTTGAATGATTTTAGAGAACTCTTCTACTACATATTAGTACTTTTTAAGATTCACTGTAATAATACACTTGTGGGGTGGTTGTGTCTTACACAGATTTGCACTTTGAGTAGGTGAAAACAGAAAATTAGAATTCAACCCTCCAAACCTTACCTAAGAACCTGTGTGTATGCTTTTATTCCGTTAATGAGCTGAGGTAAGAACAGCTGTGCTCAAATAAGAATGTTCCCAAACATTTGAATCAGTGTAGAAATTGTTAGGAATTGCTGGAAATGAAAAAATGAAAAAAGGCCATATCATTTCCTTGTGCCTGCCTGCGGCAGCCCCTCCTCCCCATGAGAACATGCCTGCTCTTGGCTGCTGGTATCTGGGGTTCTCTTAGGATTTCAGTGCACCTGAGTTTCACCGAGAAGGAAGTTTGAAAACCATTGATGAAATGAAAGCACATTCTGGAATAGGAAGTCGGAGAGGAGGAAATGAAAGTGTAGAGTTAGGAGGAGAGTGAGGTCCAGGTGACAGAGACCTGCAGATGAGCACTGTGAGGATGTAGGGCAAGGCCTCCAGCTCCTTCCCGCTGGAATGTCACAGTTATCTGTGGTAGGAGTGTGAGCGCTGTGAAGAGCACCCTTTATCCAGTGGGTCAGCTGGTTAGAAATGCCTTCGGAAATGCAAGGGGATGTTCTCCATAGGGAACAGAAGGAGGAAGCATGGCCAGTATCAGTTGTTAAGCTGCATCCCAGGATTTCAGACCGGGGTCAATAGCTGTTGATCAGCATGCGAACTCTGAAAGTAAAACTCTAGTAAAATGATCGTGACCCACGAAAGGTCTGTTCCGTTTCATGGGTGGGAAAAGCCATTGGAATTTTGCACTCAGTTTTGGGTCATCTGCTGCTATGAGATCATGTATGTAGTTAAGACATTAAGCAACTTGGGTCTGGAGGGATTTTAGGAAACACTAAAAAGATATCTATTGATAGTTAAAAGGTCACAGAGACACGGGTGAGAGGTGATCTGAAAATATTTGCCACAAAATGGCTTTGGCCAGAGCCTTTGGTGTTAAGTAACGTAAGAATGGGGGCACACATGAAACAGTATGTGTTTGGGGTTTGAAGGAATCCTGAAGTAGATTTAAGAAAATACCCTACACCAAGTTTAAGCATGGTGAGTGGAGTCTGACTGTCACCCAATGTAAAACACGGGGACTAGGAAATCCATTGGCCGTGTTTTATTTTTTGTTTCTGTATTTCTAGACTTCCTTGTCTTGAATGCTAGCGGCTTGTCATATAACCACGTCTGGACTGCTGCTTACTCTGTAGTGTAGGCTGACTTTGAACTTACAGTAATTTCTCCAACCTGAGTTTCCTGGGTGCTGAGGTTTGAGGTGTGTTTTGTCATAGCCAGCTTTCATTTCAGCTCTTAGCTACTAGCATTATGTCACGTAAGGCCACCTCAAATCACATCCGAAGGTGCCTTGCAGAGCTGTTAAGTTGGCCTTTGACTTGTGCTACCTTGGACTCTACAGTATTTGTACACAGTCTATGTCAGTAGCTCAGATCAGGTGAAAGTAATTGTTTTTTCATTAAAACTATGTAAAACTACAGTCTTACATAGTTTGCTGTCAACACAAATTTAGGATATAATTTTAGAAATTTATTTTCAATTTATTTTTTTTTTTTTTTACTATTTGTTAAAATACACTTTTCCTCCTACCATAAGTGCAATCAACTGAGACTCATCAGTTTTCTATCCACTATCAAAACCCAGGGCCTTATCACTCAAAGAAAGTGCTCTACCACTAAGCTATATTCCCAGACCTCTTAAAAACCATTTTGAAGCTGGGCAGTGGTGGCGCATGCCTGTAATCCCAGCACTTGGGAGGCAGAGGCAGGTGGATTTCTGAGTTCAAGGCCAGCCTGGTCTACAGAGTGAGTTCCAGGACAGCCAGAGAAACACTGTCTCAAAACAAAACAAACAAAATAAACCATTTTGAAAAGAAGCAGTGAATGTTAGTTTGGGTCAGAACAAATGATTTTCTCTACGTAGCCCAAAGTATAGATTCTCAAGCCTTAGATTCTTCCATGATGTGATTATAGTGGTGCACTGCCACACCAGTTTAGTGTAATTACTTTTAAACAAATATACTTCAAAATCTATTATGTGCTGTGCTGTCTTCTAGACCATTGTTTTTCCTGCTCAGTTTTTTATCCTTTTATGTGAGTTGTAATTCCTCTCTCTCTCTCTCTCTGTGTGTGTGTGTGTATGTTTTTTGTTGGTTTTTTTTTTTTTTTTTTTTTTAAATAGAAATCCCTGAAATAAGTCTCAGAAGCAAGGAAATAGAAACTGTCTTTAGACTTGGGTCTGTCTTTCCTCTTCAGGTAAAATTTAGGGTTCTTTTGGGTAGCACTCAGAGATCATCAGAAAACTTCTAGAGAGTTTGTGTCTCTGAACTAATTTTAATAAATTTTACCTGGAGGTCCGCAGGCTTGGGGGAGGGTAGTGGGGCTCAGTGCCCTCCCCATCGGCCTATGTCCCCCACTCCCATCCCCCACCCCCAGTGCTGACTGCTGGTACAGCTTTGTCTCACAGCCTTTGGTTCACATTCTTGTTAAAGACTGGAGCACTGTGAGCACAGATGCTGGGTGTGACAGACAGATGATGCAGCCCGTGAACGCGAGAGTAATGCAGCAAAATGGTTTTTACCAACACTCTTTCTCTAACCAAGATTTCTTAACCCCATTGAATCTTGCCTTTGTGTATTTACAGATTTAATGGCTTGTCAGACTTCTCAAGTCACCATAACTGCTTTTTGCATTTGTTCCCATAGTGATGATATTGAATGTGCCTTATTCAAATCAGTTCTCTGGTTACTATACAATAAATCTTCTTAATTTTTCCTAACTGACTGATTTTTTTGACTAAAATTTCCAAAATAAAGAATTTATGGAAATGGGTGCATGGTCGTTAATGGTGAGAAGAGTCAAAAGGATTCTGGAAGCATCCAGTGGTGTTGGCGGCTGTCAAGGAAGAGGGGCGATGCAGGCCTGGAATCCTCTGCAGCCCTTGGCAGTGTCTGCAGTATTCCCCCCACCTGGCTCTCTCGTGACTAGGGGGAGGGTGACCACAGCCCTGGGAGGTGGTCCAAACATGAGGCACTCTGGCTGGGCTGACTGGGATGTAGTAAGTGTGGGCGGGTGTCCAGCATCTTGTATGTTGGAAAGTAGGAAGGTGGTTTGAATTTAAAATTCAAAGTTAGAGGCTCAAGATGGTTTAATAAAGTGCTTGTGCACAAATGTGAGACCAGAGATTGGATCCACGAATTCCCGTAACAACTCGGGAATCAATCTCTCTCTCTCTCTCTCTCTCTCTCTCTGACACACACACACACACACACACACACACACACACACCAAAAGAAAAATTTGCTCTGAGAATCGCCGAACCTGAATTAGTGGGTAGAACCCCAGGACCCATGCTCCAGCCCCCTCTCTGCTCGGAATCTAGGGCTGGACCCTGCTGTCTTCCTCAGCTCGGACCAAAGGGCTTCTTGACCAGTTTCCTATTTGATTCTTGTAATTTAGGAAAATATATTTTTAAGAGTTAGCATATCTTAAGAGCATTTGCTTAACCACAGTGCAGAGGAGTCTGCTTGCAGAGAATGGGCCGTCTTAAACCCTGCCCAATTATCTACAGTAGGCGAGCCTTGTGGTGGTGGTTTTATTTTTGAGTGTTTAAGTTAAAAGGGTAGAAAATTACATATCTACCCCCAAACACAAACTGGGTAGTAGTCTAGTTTCTATAGAATATATTCAAAGTTGTAAAGATTAAACACAGCAACAAACAAAACAGAAAACCCCTAAGCCCTGCGTCTCAGATAGCCTTCTGCAGAGTGAGGGGCCAGCAGTGGGGCTGGGTGTGGTGGACCTGTGACTGTCAGCTGCAAGGATGACTCAGTGGCTGAGACTGTTTTCTGCTCTTCTAGCAGACATTGTAGTTCAATTCCTAGCGAGCACATGTGGTGACTCACAACTGTGTAACTGCAGCTCCAGGGAGCCTTGACACCCTGACACACACACACACACACAGAAGTAAAATAATTTCTATTTTAAAAAAAGATGAATTGATAATTTCGTAATGCTATGGGATTATTTCCTGAGATGTCATATTGAGTTCTCATTTGGGTTGACACTAAATCTGCAAACAACAAAAATAGGCTAGGGGCTGGAGCCACAGTTCAGGGCTCAGGAGCCTTTGCTGCTCTCACAGAGGACTAAGACTGCTTCCTGGTTAGCCTACTCTGTCAGTTTAGGGACTCTAAGGCGAGGTCTGGGGCAGAGATCGCTGGACAGAAGTCTGTGGGGCAGTGGGAAGCGAGGTAGCCGTATGTGGATACTGATGGACAGCTTGGGCCTGGGGGATGGGGACCCTTAAGTTGTGGCCTGCTTGAGTCCTCTGCCACCCATCCCACAGCTCAGATCTGTGTGCTCACAGGCTAGGGGAGGTCACCCCAGCCCACCACAGGCAGGCAGCCAGCCATGCCCTCCTAGCTGTCGTCCCATATCCATGGCCGAGTCTCTCCATTGTGAACCCCCTTTTTCTTTCTCTTCTTTTTCATCTTGAGGATGCTGCCTGCTCAGGGCCCCCCATGCCATCTCTCAGGGTAGGCTGCAAAGCTATCTTCCGACCCTTTTCTCCCCTTTGGAATGCATTGAAGCCAGGTTTGTCGTAGAAGATTTCATGAGGGGAGCAGGCATAAAGACCCATCTTGTCCAGCCTTCCTTTGAGCTTACAGAGCCCCATCCTTCTGCCAGGGCAGGCAGAATAAACCTTGCTTAAATCTGGGGTGAGTGGCTTAAGAGTTTTAGGAGCCGTAAGAAGCTGTGAAGGGGCTGGAGAGATGGCTCAGCACTCTGTTTTAACAGCACTGACTGTTTTTCCCAAGGTCCTGAGTTCAAATCCAGGTGAGTCAACCACATGGTGGGTGGCTCACAACCATCTGTAATGAGATCTGATGCCCTCTTTTGGAGTGTCTGAAGACAGCTACAGTGTACTTATGCATGACAATAAATAAATAAATAAATAAATCTTTTTTTTTAAAAAAAAGAAGCTTTGGAAGGCTAGTGGTAATGGTTTAAAATACATATTTTGTGTGATTTTTCTTTTGCCACTACAAAAAAAAAATCTTTTTGAATTCATACAAACTGTGCTACCTAGCCCTGTTTTTTCCCTTTTAAGGTTCTTCTCCATCAGCTGTTACCAGTTCCTGACTCCTCCTCCTCAGCAGTAGGGCCGAGAGGAAGGGAAGAGGGATGCAGGTCAAGGAGGAATAGGGCTGGGGAGATTCTCAGTAGCCAGAGGCTGGGGGTCTGGGTCTTTATCATTCTGGGACCCTTGGGATTCAGAAGACCTTAGAAGATTTTAAGATTTATTTATTATATATAAGTACACTGTAGCTGTCTTCAGACACCCCAGAAGATCACATGGATGGTTGTGAGCCACCATGTGGTTGCTGGGATTTGAACTCAGGACCTTCAGAAGAGCAGTCGGTGCTCTTAACCACTGAGCCATCTCTCCAGCCCCTCTAGTTTAGTTTTAAAATGTGTATTTGACTCAGAACACAATCCTCCCCAGGAGAGTGCTCTTTTGTTAGCTTTAGGACTAAATGCAATTCCAAGTAGGTTGACGAACCCTGGGTCAAGGCAAAAGCCCTGGGCTGTGCCTATGAGGAAAAGCAGGAGTAGACACAGGTTTGCCAAAGCGTCTGAGGTGGAGCCTGAGATCCACCTACTCAGGCACGTGCGCCATCTTATGTGCAGACCCCAAAGAGAAAGTGATCTTAGGCCCTTACTCAAGGTGACCTAGCCACCAAGCATCTGGTGCCCATCCCTATGCAGGGAGGGACTGTCACACCCAGTTAAACTCTGGAAGATGGTACTCTTCATCGCCCACCTCGATGTGGGTGGTGTGTGGTAGGAGGGGTTCCACAGTGACAAGATAGAGAAGAAGTGTGGTGGCCAGATGTTTCCGTGGGGCCTGGACCAAGTCTCCTTCGGGGTCTGCTCATCTTTGGTAAGGAACCTCGCTGGGAGCTGGTACGCCCAGGATTGTGGGATTGATGGTTGTGGAAGGAGTTGGGACTTCTTTTTTGGTCCGGGCAAGGGTCTTGGCGGGATGGCCATGGCCTACATTCCAGGAACAGTGCAGGGCTATTCAAAAGAAGAGTCCATAAGAAACCATCTTCCTTAATTATCAGATATGTGTTTGTCCTAAATATATTAACACGTTTCCTAAACAACTGTCCTTAAATATATCAAAATACTTACTGAACAATTATGTTGCAGCTCATCTACAAAGTATAAGCATTCCATAGTTGGGATAAACCTTAAACAAAACTCTGCCAGGCCCTGACCAAGGAACTCTCTGCTCCCCTAAGTCTTAGAGCCTAAGGCTTGTTGGAATACCCACCCCACCCACCCCACCCTGTCCTGTCCCCCTGAGTTGACCCTCTAGCCCTTTCCCCCACCTCACTCCCCTTGCCAATTTAGTCTCCCACTATCTCCTGCATCCAGAGAGCCTAGGCAAGTCAGTTTCTTTTCTTTTCTTTATTATTATTTTTTTTTCTGTCCTGAAGCTCACTCTGTAGACCAGGCTGGCCTCCGCCTGCCTCTGCCTCCCAAGTGCTGGGATTACAGGCGTGCGCCACCACATCCAGCTGGCAAGTCAGTTTCTAAAGAGAAAATACACTTGTCTGAACAAACAACTCCAGGAGGGAGAAACTGCAGGCCAGCAGGTAACCTGGAAAGTTCCGGTTAACTTCCCCGTTCCCATGGAAACCCCAAGTATTTCTGTCCCCTTTGGTAGATGCTCCTTTCCTGCTGTGTCTGCTCCCCCACGCCCCACTGTTTGAAGCAGACACCATCTGCAGAGGCCAGTCCTGTCTCCTTTCTGCCTCCTGTTGCTAAGGTGCCTCAGAAGTGGAGCACAGCGCTGGGTCGGTTACTGTGCTCAGTCCTTGGTTGGAGGGACTCCGTCCCTGACCTTTTGTTGTTTTTCTGAACTTTAGAGACCTGGTTTCTCTGAGTGGCTCTGACTGTCCCGGAAATTGCTCAATAGACCAGGCTACCTTGGAACTCAGAGATCTGCCCGCCTAGGCCTCCGGAGTGCTGGACTAAAGGCACGTACTCCCACTCACAGCTGTATCCTGGCCTCTCCCCTTCACATTCAAAACCAGTTCTCTGTTCTCTCACCCAGTTCTCCCACCTGCTCCCTCTTAGGTCTGGACAGAGCAATGGCCTGAGGGCGGAAAGGTAAAGCCGAGATGGTTGCCCCCTACAAGCCTGAGGCCAAACTGATGTTTGAACACAGCCTTTTCTTTCGGGCCACTCCCGGGGTGATGGGGGTAAAGCGCCACAAAAATGTTCTTCAGGCTCTTTGGTTCTCAGAAGTGAGCCCCACTAGCAGAAGAGAGGCCGGCTGCTCCCCAGGCAAAGCCGCACACTTCCTGTGACACCAGAGAAGGGACTGTGGCGGGGCCAGAGGTCCTAACAACAGGATTGTCCTGGCCACAGCTGCGGTCCATTCTGCTGTAGTCATGGCCCTGAGGCGGTGACACTCACGCAGATACATCCCTGACTGCATCCCTGATCTTTTGTTGTTTTTCTGGACTTTAGAGACCTGGTTTCTCTGAGTAGCTCTGGCTGTCCCGGAAATTGCTCACTGGAGGAAGCTACCTTTGAACTCAGAGATCTGCCCGCCTAGGCCTCCGGAGTGCTGGCCTAAAGGCGCGTACTCCCACTCCCGGCTGTATCCTGGCCTCTCCCCTGCACATCCAAAGCCAGTTGTCTGTTGTCTAGCCTCCATTCCAGCTCTCTTGTTTTTGCAGTCCGTGTGCAGCTGTCTCCCTTCTCTCCCTTCCCACGCAACACAAGGCTGCTTGTGGAACACTGTTAGTCTTCTGAGAAAGAGTGAACTGACCCGAAAGTAGAGAGGCCTGGAAAGTGAGGAGGGTGGGGCAGAGGCCTGTACTGCCCTCCAGTGAGTTCACCATCCTGGGCAGTGAGGACACCTGTAAGAACTACCAAACGAATACCGAGAAGCTTGTGTTCTGGACAAGTACGATTTTTATGCAAACGTGTTACTAGCTTTTTCCACCGGGTTAATTATTTGTTTACGCAAAGGCCCTGCAGTTCTCTGGGAATGCAACGTCCCCGAGCTATGAGCAGGCCCTTTCTCCCTGGGAGCAGTGAGCCCTTCCCTCCTGCTCCTACAGGTCCTGCGCATTAATACTTTTCAGACTAGCCAATGGAATAGACTTGTGAGGACCCCGGGTAGTGGGGAAAAGAGTCACCCCTTGAGTGAGAATAAAAACCAAACATGCTTCCTGTGCGGATGTGTTCGTTTTTCAGAGTGGTAAAGTTTTGGTCAGCAGTAAGGTCTGCCTTGCCCAGGCACTAAAGTTGGAATTGTGGTATCTTTCTCTGCAACCCAGAACTTATCTCTAACACGCTCTTTCCCCTTTCCAAAACCCCCTTTCCCAAGACACAGGAAGTGCTCCCAGGTTGTGAAGACTGACCCCAGCATAGAGGCTTGGCTTCCTTGCAGTAAAGCGAGCGCCTTGTTAAAGTGTGGGCAGAAGAGGAGAGGAAGGGCATAGATTTTGGACGTTTCAGATGTTCAGATTTTAAAACCACAGTTGCCCCATAAAGAATGGAAGGAAGCCAGGCGGTGGTGGCGCACACCTGTAATCCCAGCACTCTGGGAGGCAGAGGCAAGCGGATTTCTGAGTTCGAGGCCAGCCTGGTCTCCAGAGTGAGTTCCAGGACAGCCAGGGCTATACAGAGAAACCCTGTCTCAAAAAATACCAAAAAACCACACACACACACACACACACAAAGAATGGAAGGAAGACCCTCTGAGGTTTCTACTTAAAATTTCTCCTTTATTTCGACATTCACTTGGTTGTGTTCCAGGTTATCAAAGATACAAGACAAGAAATCTGCAGCAGGAGAAGTGGAGTGATGTGGAGATGTGATGAAGAGGACTGGCTATTCCCCGGGCCCCCGGTTCCTTCTCTGCCTGTTTAGGGTTCAGTTTGAAGAGTGCATAAACTGCATCTCATGGTACAGACTCAACAGCTAAAGGGACAGAATAGCTGAGTTGGGCGAACCTTCTCTTCCCCAGGATGGAACTCACAATGCTACCATGAAGAGTGAGGGGGGGGGGGCGGGCAGGTGACCTGTAGCCTAGGGTGGAGCCTGCGCCTTGAGCAATGTGGTCCGGAAGGGCAGTGTGGGTTCCCCTCCCCTGTGATACCTGGATCCCTGATTTTGACTCGTGGCTGAGGAAGCTACAGGGGACACAAAGGGCCCCTAGTATAAAAGTGGCTTACCTGAAGGAATGACTGACAGCATCTAGGGTGGGGCTGAAGAACCAGAGGAGAGCAAGGCCCTGGGCTGGTGGGGAGGGAGTGGGGAGAGCTGCCAGGCCCAGCAACAATGGCCCAGGGTGGGCAGATGGTGGGGCTGGGTGCACTGGGGCTGCAGTCATCCCTCTGCAGAGGGAGAGGGAGATGTTAGCCCTCCTGCTGTGGCTTCTGGAGCTGTGCTTGCCTTCTGAGGTTGCTCAGTGTGTGTGTGTGTGTGTGTGTGTGTGTGTCTCAGGTAGCCCAGGTTGACCTTGATGAACCTCCTATGTAGCCAAGGATGACCTTGAACGACTCCTCCCTTCCTCCCTCTGCCTAGAGGCCTCCCTGGAGGGTCTAGAGCTGAGCCCACTGGCCAGTCTGCCATGCGTGTTTTATGCAGCGCTGGAGTCTGAGACTTGGGCTTCGTGCAGACCTGGCAAGAGCGCTATCAACTGAGCTAGGCCTTAGCCCTGACTTCCCTTTCAGTAACCGAGATGCTTTTGTCTTCTAATTGTCTGGGCTTCCTCCCACCACCCCTTTTGTGGTTTCTAGCCCACAAAACTAAAGGCCCAGTTACCCAGGATCAGTCAACAGGAGAGTCCACCCAGCCCTGCCCTGGCCAGGAGGAAGGCAAGAGGAAAGGCTGACTAGCACGTCTCAGAAGTTGTGGATTTGTGGAATGTTAAGGGACATTTAGGGTCCATCTAGGCAAACTTTGCTTTCCTGGAGAAAAATGGATGTCTGGGTGAAGACACCTGCCTGGTCCAGGAGCTGAGGAGTGGACAGACCGTGAGCACAGAGAGTCCTCTGCTTCTTAACCCTGGGTTCATTATTTACAGTTGGAGAAGTGAAGTGTACCCTGCTCTTTGTCGGACCAACCGACTGACTGACCAGTCAACAAGATTTCAGGAGAACAACCAGTCCATCTCCCAGCCCACCCTCCATAGCATTCTGTGACTCTGGAATGTGCAAGCATTAATTTTTAGAAGCGGGGGACAGTGACCCTTGAATCCCAGAGGTAAATGGAGAACTTATAGACATACTAAAAAACCAAAACCAAAAAAAAAAAAAAAAAAACCCAAAACTAAACTAAACTAAGCAAAACAAAACAAACAACAAAAACCCATAAGGCCACTGCTAGATGACAAGTGGGAGGCGCTGGGACCTGAGGGGAGAGTAGGACAGAGAAACAGCTTGTCACTGAGAGACTGGAGAAAGGGGGCCAGGAGGGCAAGCAAACTTAACCCCTAACTACTAAGACACAGCCAGCCTTCAGGAGACCCCCCAGAGCTCAGACAAGAAGGCCACAGCCCCTGATGGGATAAAATGGTCCTGTTCACAATATCACATCACAGTTGACAGCTCATGGGATACACTGGCCTCTAGAGGAGCTCATGCAGGTGCATGGGAACTGTCCTGCCTTCTGGTTGCCATGGAGACTGGCCACTTTAAATGTCTTTGGGTCCAGTTGCTAGAGGTTCAGATTTTTTTTTTTTTTTTTTTTTTTTTTTTTTTTTTTGGTTTTTTTCGAGACAGGGTTTCTCTGTGTAGCCCTGGCTGTCTTGGAACTCACTTTGTAGACCAGGCTGGCCTCGAACTCAGAGATCTGCCTCTGCTTCCCAAGTGCTGGGATTAAAGGTGTGTGCCACCACTGCCCGGTGAGAGTCAGATTTTTCTTACTTGTTGGTACCCTGGACCTCTCAGCTTTGCAGCTCCTGAAGGAGGTGAAGCCATGCGGCTGTTGGCGGAGGTGAATATGAGGGGGAACCAGCCCCCACCCCAGGAATGGGCATTCGGCACCCTCAGGGGGCTGAGTCTACATATGTGGCTGAGCATGGAGGAACGGGGATAATCAGTGAGACCTGGTCGCCGGGCTTCTAGAACTATAGTGATTAAAACCTGGAAAAGTTTCTCTAGCAGGGGGCCTAAGAAAGGACTTGAAGGGGAGACAAGGGTAGATAGACTCTTCTTGCCATAGTCCCTATAAGCAGCCACGGGCTGTGGCGCTTAGCATCCGTTTGATGTGTTTCATGTGGAGGGACTAGAGAGCAGATATGGTGTTCCCAGAACTCAGTATTCCCATGGGAGCAGGCGACCCAGGTAAAAAAGACAGAGTGTACCCTAGCTCCTCTGTATTCCAACAAGCAAACCCCGAGGGGCTCTGTTAACTCCCTTTCCCCTGTCCTCTCAAATTCTGGGATGGTCTAAGGCCTCACTATTTCCTTTGTGTCCATTTCTTCCAGCTATGCCTGCCTCATCTCCCAAGGTCTCTGGGAGCCTCCCTAGTCTTAGCTTAGCTTTCCCTGGTGCATCTTTGCACAGCCCATCAAAGCAAAGGGTTTGGGCTTGTTGGAAGGGGTCATATAGAGCTTGACTGTCAGAGAGAAAATCCTCAGAGAGAAACTGGTGACTTCACAGACTTATCAGGTCCCTACCACTGGGCCATAGGGCTGGAGACAGGTCCTGCCCTGGTCCTCAAACATTTAATAGTTCACGTCCTATTGAACCTCTGCTATGGAAGCTAGAGAAACTGAAATGGTGTCTGGGGGAGGGGGGCTATTGGAGGGTCCCCCCCACCACTCCATTGCTCCTGCTAGGGCAGCAGTGTTGAACGTGTGCAGATCAGGGTGAAAGGATTATACATCTGTACTAATAGCCCTTGGATTAGTGAAGGCCTCATGCCCAGAACTTGGCCAGGTCACCGGGTAACTCTGGGGTGCTGCCAACTTGAGGGATGGGGTCCCCCCCTCTTTGTAGTGTGTAGGGGCAAAGGAGAGCCTCTCGCCTCCGCCCCCATTGGGCACCATGTCAGCTGTCCGTATGTAAAAGGGGGTGCGGTAAGGGGAGCAAGTGGTACAATGGCTGGCCACCCCACACGGCTGGCTGCAGGGCTCGCCGGTGAGAGGTGCCAGGCCGCCTCTGCCGTCCAGGACTTGGGAGCTGCAGGCGTTGCAGGAGGGGGCTCGGGGATGGATGGAAAGGTCATGCTCCTCCTCTTCCTCTTCCTCCTCAGCATCCTCGTCATCTGTGCCCTTCTTGCAGCAGTAATACTGGGGGGAAGGAAAAGGGACGCTTAAGAGGCGGTCTAGCTCCCCCTCCTCCATCGCTAGTGGGTGTACACAGGATCAACCCTCCGCCATCTTTCACTGGGCACCTCATGCCGGCCCCTTTGTTGGGGAAGGGAAATGTACTCTAGTACTGGAGACCCTCATCCCACAAGCGTTTGCTCCAGGCCAGCTCTTCTCTCTATTGCTCAGTGGGTCCTGGGGCGCAGGGGAACAGAGAGACTGCGAGGGCAGGATTGGAGGCTGCAGTAGCAGCTGTCTGTCGCCCAGGGCGGTCTGTCCTACCAAGGCCACCATCTCAGAGGTGAATGTGAGAGCCCTGAGTCTTTCCAGGACACTCTGGGGTGCCTCTGTGGGTGCAGAAAGTGTGTGTGTGTGTGTGTGTGTGTGTCTGTCTGTCTGCCTGCTGTTTGTGTGTGTGTGTGTGTCTGTCTGTCTGCTCTGTGTGTGTGTGTCTGTCTGTCTCCTGTTTGTGTGTGTGTGTGTCTGTCTGTCTGCTCTGTGTGTGTGTGTCTGTCTGTCTGCTCTGTGTGTGTGTGTGTGTGTGTGTGTGTGTGTTGTTGAGGGATTGAACACGCTCAATTTTCAGCCTCCTTCACTTATACTCCATATTCTAGGGCCTCCAGTTTCTGCCCCCAT
Organism: Apodemus sylvaticus; assembly: GCF_947179515.1. Lineage (NCBI taxonomy): Eukaryota > Metazoa > Chordata > Mammalia > Rodentia > Muridae > Apodemus > Apodemus sylvaticus. Next base: position 63,337,360 of record NC_067483.1, read on the forward strand.
CACGGAGAAGTGGCTTGCTGGTCCCCTAGCCCCCCACCCCCCACCCCCAGCCTCTGGCTATAGGCCCATGGCACTGACCTGAAGCCTACAGTAGCACAGGACGGCAATGATACAGAGGAGGATCACTGTCGCTAGGATTCCGCCAGTGATCACAACCGTTCCCGCTGTCATCCGCCCGGCGCCCCATCAAACTCTGCAAAGACGGACGCCGGTAAGTGAGCAGTACTTGATCCACATTGCCTGCACAGCGGTAGACAGGAGGACAGGAGCTGAGTGGACCCCGGCCTGCATTGGCTTCCTGAGGGCAGAGGACTTGCTATGCTTAACCCAGAGTGGGGTGGGGCCTCAGCTGCTGGAAGGAAAAGACAGAGCGCTGACTGCTCCATTTCTCCTGTGTCACTTGGTTTCTCTCTTTGTCTCCTCCACTATTATTATTATGATTATTATTATCAATTACTTTGAATATATGCGTGTCTGTATGTAGCAGGGTATTTATAAAGGTCAAAGGTCAACCTTGGGCGTTGTTCCTCAGATGCCATTATTATTGTTGTTGTTGTTGTTGTTTTGTTCTGTTTTGTTTTGAAACAGGGTTTCTCTAAGTCACTCTGGCTGTCCTGGAACTGGCTCTGTAGACCAGGCTAGCCTTGAACTTACAAAGACCCACCTGCCTCTGCCTCCCAAATGCTTGGATTAAAGACATGCACCACCAAGGTCCAGTCTTTTGTTTGTTTGTTTGTTTTCATTTGTTTGTTTTCTAGACAAAAATCTCTTCCTAGCCCGGAACTTGCAGAGGAGACCAGGTTAGAAGGCCACGGAGGCCCAGGATTTGCCTGCTCAGACTCTCCCATCTGAGGATCACAAATGCTGGTCATCACATCGGGCTTTTTTTAAATGTGAGTTCCAGGGAGCAGACCCAGGTCCTCTTTAGTGACTGTACCTATGCTTGCAAAACAAACCCTATTACTCCTGCTCCATCTTCGCCTCCTTTTCGACTTTCTGTCCTGTGACTCCAAGAGGGAATACCAGAAGAGCTTTGTCTGGATTGTTAGGCTAAGCACTCCCTGTTTCCCACAATGCCTCAGGAATCCTCACATTAACCTTTCGAGCTAGCTATGCATTATCCCTGTTCTAGACATGAGACACTGCCCCGAGGCTTTGACATATTTGTCTGGAATTGCACCTAGCCTGGCTCCCCCTAAAAGCCAGGCTTGGTATCACAAATACCATTGGCTTCTGAAACTTTAGGGACATGAGCCCAGAGGGAGCTAACAGGCAGCATTCTGGATCCTAAAAGACCGTGGCCAGGCTGGGAAAACTGGTCTTGGTTCTTGGAACCAAATGAATAGGCCAGAGGCAAGTTGTGGGTAAGGCCAATCAGGCCTTTGGCAGGCCAGTGAGAGGTGGTTCCTGAGCTTCCAGGCACATGGGCACCCCGCCCACATCCCTGCAGGACAGTGGGGGCTTCCCGGCTTGAGGAGGATGGAGGGAGGATTTCAAGGACTTACATTCAGTGAAGGGAGTGATGACCTATAAGACAACAAAAGGGACAGAGAGATTGGGGAGAGAATGTCATTCCAGACACAGCACCTGGACGGCCAGCTTTCTCAAACTCAGTACACACAGGATAAAGGCGTTATTTTGCTCTAAGCTGTCCCTATTTGTCATGATTCCACAGCAGCTGGGCCTCAGCTGTACCCCGCTTACCAAGCCATGAGTCACCCGGATAAAGGGTACCCATCCCTTCACTCAGTGGAACCACGTGCCCACCAGGTGCTCCTAGAAAGCCTGCTTCCTGTTGGGGTTGGTCTGGTGCTGCTGTGTATTCAAATGCTAAGTACTGGCCCCCAAGATCCGGTTGCCCTCCCCAGGAGGAGATCTTCATGTACCCCAAACAATGCTGTGTAACCTTCCTCCCCAAGTTAATTGGTCAATAAAAAAAACCTAAAGTGCCGGGCAGTGGTGGCGCACTCCTTTAATCCCAGCACTCTGGGAGGCAGAAGCAGGCAGATTTCTGTGTTTGAGGACAGCCTGGTCTACAGAGTGAGTTCCAGGACAGCCAGGGCTACACAGAGAAACCCTGTCTCGAAAAAAAAAATTAAAAAAAAAAAATCTAAATCCTGTGATGGGGCAGTAGATAGATGGAGGCAGAGGGAAGCCCAAGAAGAAAGATGGAGAAGAGATGGCGAGGGGAGGAAGCAGCCACGAGGAAATGGACCATGAGCACATGGCCAGGAGAAATGGCAACTGACAAGGGACAGATGGCTGGAATATAAGTTAGAATAGCTCCAAAATCTGCCCAATGTAGGCTTACCGCTTATAAATAAAATACTTGGGGTGTGTGTCTTTCATACAGGCTAGCTAGGTGGTATAATTCCTTTAACAGCTTCTACTGCAGTTAGAGGTACCAAGCAGCCTCAATGTCACTAACCTGGCTGCGGACCAGCAGTGTGGGCCCGTGCTAGCAACAAGGCATTCTCTGTTCACCACGGCCTAAGGAGTAGGAATCTGCATTTTAAAAAGGTCTCAGGCAACTTATTTGCGCATTAGTTTGATCAGAGGATTGGATGTGCCTAGCTGCTCTGGCTGAAATACCTCGGATTCTTTTGATCTTCTTTGGTCTTCTGTCTCCTGTGCCAGTTCCGGCTGAACTGGTGTACTGGCTTCCTTCCTACCCTTCCTGGGTGTGTGTGTGAGAGTCATGCCCTCCACTGTCCTTCAGCCTTTCTTCAGCCCCTCTGTGCCTGCCTGTGACTCCAGCATGCTTCTGGCACTACCTGAAAGTAGATACATATTTTTTTAAGTTGACTAGTTTCCACCAAAATAAGACGTGAAGAGTGGAATATGGAAAGGCATTGCTATAGGATCTTGAATTGGAACAAGAGCTCAGGAATGGAGCAGCCAACTAAGACTGCTTGGTGCCTTGAAGGATGTGTAGGCTCTGAATGCACGGACAAAGATGATCCGGTGTCACCAAAGCCCCTCGGGCTTCCCATCACCTCCAAAAGGGTAAAAGGTAAACTCATGGGGACCCAGTGTCAAAGGTTCTGCTGTCCCCAACTTTCCTGCATGCTCACCAGCATTTAACAACTTCTGGGGTGGTGGGAGGGGCACTGTTCCCTCCGCTGAAGCTCCTGCCCCCCTGTGGTAGTCCTGGCTCTTAGGAAGTTTAAACTTCCTAATGGAAGATGGGAAGAGACCCTATGATACCCTGTACTGGCTGGTTTTGTGTGTCAACTTGACACAGGCTGGACTTATCGCAGAGAAAGGAGCTTCAGTTGGGGAATCCAGCTGTGAGATCCAGCTGTGAGGCATTTTCTCAATTAGTGATCAAGGGGGGAGGGTCCCTTGTGGGTGGTACCACCTCTGGGCTGGTAGTCTTGGGTTCTATAAGAAAGCAGGCTGAGCAAGCCAGGGGAAGCAAGCCAGCAAGTAACATCCTTCCATGGCCTCTGCATCAGCTCCTGCTTCCTGACCTGCTTGAGTTCCAGTCCTGACTTCCTTTAGTGATGAACTGCAACGTGGAAGTGTAAGCTCAATAAACTCTTTCCTCCCCAACTTGCTTCTTGGTCATGATGTTTGTGCAGGAATAGAAACCCCTGACTAAGACATACCCTATGGTACCGATCACAGACCGGGGGTGCAGGGCATGAAGGAGGGGTTGCTGATTACTGAGCAAGAAGCCCCCTACAAGTCTGAGATGATTCTGTAAGCTGAGAGAAGGTGGTGCTGATAGAAATGAAACAGTCCAGGGGTTGAAAAACACATGGAGGGGGGAGGGGCTGGCTGGTGAAACAAGGCCCTGAGAACTAAAACAGATTGGGAAGGCTGGGATGCAGGGGGTGGGGGTAGGCAGGAAGTAAACAGGGTGGAGTGATGTTGTTGTGCACTGGATAAAGATTATCCTTGCATCATTCAAAAGTTGATTTCTACCCCCACAGAGAGTTGAGCACAGGCTGACTTCGGTTTTGTCTCAGTATTTGGTAAACATTCTTCTCTTGGGTCTGTAAAGAGCTCATCAGCCAATCAGCTGTGCAGAGGAAATAGGAAGGTTTTGGGTTTTGGATCCCAGCGTGGGGTCCCGGGGAGAGAGAAGGAGGCAATGAATGAACGAAGGAAGGAAGAAAAGAGACCACGTGGAGAGAGCGGGAGGATTTGTCAGGAGGGAGCAATGAGAGAGCAGTAACTAGGAGCAGAGTGAGCCAGGGCCTTAGGATGGAAGGCCCCGTGGCTGGGAAGTAGAGCGCTTAGAGGGCTGGCATAGCTCAGGGCCTGCAAGCAAGGCTTGCAGCTCCTTAATAAACGTAACAGACCTTTGTCTATTAAGGTCTTAATAGGCCTTTGCTATTTCTCTTTTGATGCAAAAATATCTTGAGTCTTCTACTAAGTTGTATATTGCAGGGGCTTTGGGAGTCTTGCTTGAGATTCAATATTAAAGACATGGAGACATCTGTATAGTGTAAGGCTGTATAGTACAAGGCCGGTTTGCTAGGGCAAGTCCTCTCACCAGGCCTCCCTGGTCACCTTCTGCTCTGCCTCGTCCCTCTGCCCCAGACCCTGCAGCAAGCAAGCTCTTTATCAAAAGCCACATTCCTTTCTCCTAGAAAAAAATCTCTTAGCTCAGTAGGAGGGGCTCACAGTCACAGGCCGCAGGACTCTGCCCAGTCCAAATCTCTTTTGGCCAGGTTAAGGGCAATGTGACCTTCTGTGACCTCCCCCACTGCAACTTTTTAGCATGATAATCTCAGAGAACCCTCTTTTTGGGCTTGTAAGGAAGTGACAAACATTTACATATCCTGCTGGCACAACAATTAACAATTGAGACTACAGGAACACGCTTTCATAGTCGGTTGATACTGTATGTGTGGGGAGCCCCACAGATGGTTACCCCAAATAGTTGTAAATTGTCTTCTATTTTTCCCCCACACCCACTACTCCAAACACTATACAACGTGCCACAATACACAACGGGTGTTATGTGCTTAATAAAAGTTGAGCAATTGGTTTCCAGTAACATGCCACAGGCTGACAGTTATGACTTTAACTGACCACTAGAGGGCAGCAAGCTGTAACTTTTAATTACACCTGCAAAATTGAACGTCCTGTTGAAGATGGATTTGGCTTGGCCCAGATGTGTGCTAGGCTTTGTTTCTGGGGGTTCCTGGAGCATCTGGTTGGTAGGTGGGGGAGGACGTGAATCTCATGCTGGAGAGATTTATATGATGCCATTATAAGGTCAGTGAATGCTCCCCTCCTTCCACACATACTGCCAAGGCTGCTGGCAAGACAGGCTTACTTTCTTCCTCCCCCCCCCCTTTTTCTTTTCTTTTTTTTTTTTTTTTTTTGGTTTTTCGAGACAGGGTTTCTCTGTACAGTTCTGGCTGTCCTGGAACTCACTCTGTAGACCAGGCTGGCCTCGAACTCAGAAATCCGCCTGCCTCTGCCTCCCGAGTGCCAGGATTACAGGTGTGTGCCACCACCACCCAGCTCCTACTTTCTTTTTCCTTCCCTCCCTCCCTCCCTCCCTCCCTCCCTCCCTCCCTCCCTCCCTCTCTTTCTTCCTTCCTTCCTTTCTTTTTTCTTCTCTCCTTCCTTCCTTCCTTCTTTCCTTCCTTCCTTTCTTCCTTCCTTCCTTTCCTTTGTTCTCTCTGTCTCTGTGTGTGTCACTGTCTGTCTGTCCGTCTGTGTGTGTGTGTCTCTCTCTCTTTGAGACAGAATCCCAGTTTGTAGCTCAGGCTGGCTTGGAGCTTTCTATGCAGCCCAAACACGTAGCCATCCTCCTGCATGAGGATCTCGGGTGCTGGCGGGTCAGCTGTGAAGCCACCACACTGACTTGGAAAGCCTTAATCCACTCTGCTGGGGTTTGTAGAAGACAAGGGCTTTTGGGAAAGCCTTGTAAGAATAGTGCCTCCCTCCCTGCTCTAGACCCTGGCCTCCCCTTGGTCAGTTTTAGGGCTTAATGACTTAGTGGCTTGCAATGTGCTGAAGGGCACCACAGGAGGAAACACCCCATCTTGGAAATTCATGGCTTGGCCTTGGAAAACAGACACACAAAAAAAGCTTGCAAATGATTGTGAGGGGAAAGTGAGAACCCACGTGCATCCTTCATACAAGTTTGTTGGTTTGCTTTTTTTTTTTTTTAAGATTTATTTATTACATGTAAGTATACTTTAGCTGTCTTCAGACACCCCAGAAGAAGGAGTCAGATGTTGTGAGCCACCATGTGGTTGCTGGAATATGAACTCAGGACCTTCGAAAGAGCAGTCAGTGTTCTTTTGTTTGTTTGTTTGTTTTGTTTTGTTTTGTTTTGGAGTTAGGGTTTCTCTGTATAGCCCTGGCTGTCCTGGAACTCACTCTGTAGACCAGGCTGGCCTCAAACTCAGAAATCCGCCTGCCTCTGCCTCCAGAGTGCTGGGATTACAGGCAACGCGTGCGCCACCACCGCCCGGCGAGCAGTCAGTGTTCTTAACCGCTGAGCCATCTCTCCAGCCCCTTTGGTTTGCTTTTTTGTTTTTAATTTTAGACACAGGGTTTCATCCTGCCATCTAGCCCAGAATGCCTCAGAATCTCAACAACTTGCCTATTTCAGCCTCCTAAGTACTAAGGTTGCAGGTCTGAGCCACTGCACCTGGCTCATGTGTGTATGCATATACATATATACACATATACACGTATATGTATGTATGTGTGTTGTTTGAGACAAGGTTTCACTATGTAGACCAGGGTGGTCGCAAACTCACAAAGCTCTGACTTCCTAGTGCTGGGATTACAGGTGTGTGCCACCTTGCCTGATGCTCTTTGATTTTTTTCCCCCCTGAGACAGGGTTTCTCTGTATAGCCCTGGCTGTCCTGGAACTCACTCTGTAGACCAGGCTGGCCTCGAACTCAGAAATCCACCTGCCTCTGCCTCCCAGAGTGCTGGGATTACAGGCATGCGCCACCACCGCCTGGCTTTCTTTGAAATTTTTTTGAAGACCCTACCCAGCATGGTTATAAGGGGAAGGGAGAAGACTTGGGCATTTCTTGGCTGCTTAAATGGCCCCTAAAACCTGTAAGGCACATGTAAAATGTGTGACATGAACTAAGCAGTCCCAGTCCATTTCCAGAGGGCCTGGTGCTAACAGTACAATTTGAACCTAAATTCCCACACTCGGTGGTTCCTATTATTTCAGGCAGGGTCATTGTCCTTGTTACAATTAGATGCAAATGACAATAAATCCATACACCCAGCATGTGTATGGCCCAGTTTACCTTATATTCCCTCTTATGCTGGGCAGTCCTTAAGATGGCCCTAAATGATCGCCATCCCTGGCAGTCAGGCCTTGTAGCTGACTGCCCTTCTTTCCAGTGTGAATGTTAACTATGACTTGCTGCTAAGCACCTGTAAAAGGCAGCAAAGATGGATAATAGGATAAAAAGAGAATAGGCAGGTTCAAGGTTCATGTTTCTTCGTCATGAGGCGGCGCTCTCCCTTTGCTGGCTTAGATGCACTGAGCTGCTATGTTGGGAGACCCAGGTGACCAGAGATCACACGCAGACTGCAGCCAATAGCAAGCTGGAAACTGAGGCTCTTCGTCCATGGCTCAAAAGTAACAAAACCACCACAGCATCCAGCACACGCATGAGAACAGAAGCAAGTCTGTTTCCCATCCACTCAGTCAAGCTTTCAGACGAAACCACAGTCCCAAACCTCAGAGGCAGCCTCTCCACCCATGCTGAAGTGATGGACTTAGCTGTGCGTACCAGGATTCCCAACTCACCCACAGAAACTCTGAGATGTTCTGTGTGCACGGTTTTGGGCTGCTACATTTGTTTCATAGCAAAAAAAAAAAAAAAATAGCGGGGCTGGAGAGATGGCTCAGCGGTTAAGAGCACTGACTGCTCTTCCGAAGGTCCTGAGTTCAAATCCCAGCAACCACATGGTGGCTCAAAACCATCCTTAACAAGATCTGACACCCTCTTCTGGAGTGTCTGAAGACAGCTACAGTGTACTTACATATAATAAATAAATAAATCTTAAAAAAAAATAGCTAATAAACCTTCTTGTAACTTTCTGAAAAAAAAAATCTCTCAACACTGGCGACGAAGCCAGACTTTGCAGAGATCTATCTAAAGTTGCAGGGTTGTAGGTATCTGAGCCAGGATGTCAAGGCTAGTGCTGAGGGCGCTCTGCCTCTTGAGTAGCTTAATGAGAAGGAGAACAAAGTTCCTGTGTTCCTCTCACCCAGGTCCTCTCAGAGCTGGGCAGAACAACAACTCATTGGTGGCCAACTCGAAGGATAAGTATCACCAAAGAGGAAAAAGTGTCCACTAAAGAATTCCGAGGGCCTGTTCTCTGTCTGAGTCCAAGACTGTTACGGCACCCATCTTCCTACCTGAGGCCCAAATCTTCCGGCTAGAAAGCTTTGGCCTGTGTCTTATACTTACAGGAAACAGCTGGAGCGGCGGTGGCTCACTCATGCAGGCTGAACATGAGCAGAGAGCAGTTGGGGATGCATCATGGCTGAGGGCATCATCGGTACCTGCTAGAGAAGACAGGAATGGGGAAGGTTACTGGGTGTGGGGGTTGACTGGTCAGACAAGCTAGAAGGTCTTCAGTTCTTAGAAGATCATACTTAGCCGGGCGGTGGTGGCGCACGCCTGTAATCTCAACACTTGGGAGGCAGAGGCAGGCAGATTTCTGAGTTCCAGGACAGCCTGGTCTACAGAGTGAGTTCCAGGACAGCCAGGGCTACACAGAGAAACCCTTTCTTGAAAAAGCCAAATCCAAAAAACCAAAAGAAGAAGAAGAAGAAGAAGAAGAAGAAGAAGAAGAAGAAGAAGAAGAAGAAGAAGAAGGAGGAGATCATACTTAATTCCATCTTACCCTCATTTTTCTTCTTTAGCTCTGCTGTCTATAACCCTCTGTCCAATGCAGGAGCAGAACACTGGACAAGACAGTCTGGGGCAAGAGGCTCAGTGGGGACAGGAACCCATCTATGACCTTTCAAACCCTACCAAGGAACTCAAGTATGTGCGCTGTGTATGATGCCCAGCCTCTGCTCAGGTGTCCTAGGAGGGAACCCAATCTTTAGTGGCATCCATGGAAACACCTACACTGAGCACGCTCTGCTTCTCTACGCCCTGAGGCTGGAGCTCAAGGGTTGGTGCAGACCTAAGGCCAGCAGAACTTGGGAGCAGAGCGCAGGAAAAAGAAGGCTGATGGTCACCAGAGAGTGACCCTGTCCACACATCACCCTCCTCCTCCATCGCTAGTTCTTGCTCCCAAAGATATAGATGTTCAGGCTTGCTTTGCTCCCTGAACCCTAAGTCGGGTGTGAATGGGAATGCCTGATCTTAGGTAGCAGTAGGTCCCTCCTAAGGACAGGCTCAAGATTCAGACTCCCTTTCACTCGCTAGCTCCCTCCCTTGCTGGCTTTAATACAGCAAGGGGTTGGTTATGTTGTAAGGTCTATTTGGCCAGACTTTATCAAGGTCCAAGTGGCTTTCTGGGCTCCTACTGAACTTTGAGTGAGATTTCAAAGCAGATTATTAGAAGTCAGAAGGCCACAGAGTATTCAGACCCGTCCCCCATTCTGGCCACGTGCTGGATCTACAGTGGAAACATAAGGAGTCTGTTTCAGGATCCAGCCCCACACACCACATAAATAAGACGGATCAGTAATTTGGTGAAGAGCTAGAGAGCAAACCTCTTTGGCAAGGCTATTGCTGAGCTGTGAATGCCTCCTTCCCACCCGCAAGTCAGACCATTGGCTGACCCAATGTTCTCCCCAATAGTTAGGGAGACAATCCCAACAGGCTGTGTGGCTCCCAGATACTCAGGGGCTAAGCAAAGTGGCTGAGGGCCCCCGGAAGGGAGCTGGTGTATTTGACTGAACTAAAACAATGTCTCAACAGCCCTCAAATGCACAGAGGCAAGGGCCAGGCAAAGGTCAGTTCTCCAGCCAAGAAGAACACACACTATCCTAGCAAGGTAATGAAAACAAGAACCACGAAGCCATAGGAGCACACACACACACACACACACACACACACACATGCACGCACACACACACATTTACAACAAAAAATAAAAGCAACTGATACATTAAACAAGCATGATGCATGGGTTTTGCTCAAGAACAAGTTCTTGAGACTCCTTTTAAAGTATAGTCATTGGGGCTGGAGCGATGGTTCAGCGTTTAAGAGCACTAACTGCTCTCCCAGGGGTCCTGTGTTCAATTCCCAGCAACCACATGGTGGCTCACAACCATCTGTAATGGGGTCTGATGCACTCTTCTGGTGTGTCTGAAGACAGCTATAGTGTACTCATATAAATAAAATAAATAAATCTTTAAAAAAAAAATAAAGTCTAGGCCAGGCACACGCCTGTAATCCCAGCACTTGGGAGGCAGAGGCAGGTGGATTTCTGAGTTCGAAGCCAACCTGGTCTACAAAGTGAGTTCAGGACAGCCAGGGCTACTCAGAGAAACCCTGTCTCGAAAAACCAATAAAAAATAAAAATAAAAAAATAAAAATAAATAAAAAAAATAAAGTCTAGTCATTGGAGGATCCCCTCCAGCTCCCCTCTAGACAAAATAATCATCAAAACAATTCCTGTGAATCACACCTCAGCCCAATCCAGCTACTTTTTAACTTATTCCTAAAGACTGTTGCATGTATTTTCACAGACTGTAGAGTGCCAGACATAACCACACCTCTCTGATGGTCTGGCTTTTGCCTCTGGTTCGGATCTGCTCAGGCAGAAGTGGCTGGAGCGGTCTCTCTTCTGTCCACACCACCCTTCCAACTTTCCATATTTACCCACTCCCATGAATTTCAGTTTAGGAAAATGATTCATGGGCATGCAAAGACTCTTAAGAGAGCTGGCCCCTGACATCCTATTTAACAGGAAGAAGCCAAGTTCGGAGAGGATGAGTAATTTGCTTAAACACACAGCAGGGTAGAGATAGATAAACCTGGAGAGGCACTGGGGATGGAGCATCCTGACTCTGGTCCTGCTGTCTGTCTGTCCTTCCAGGTCTATACAAATTTCACCAGGAGCTGAGGTGTCACCTCCCAGAGCCACACCCACAGTGGGCGGAGCCTGTGTTGTACCAAGCTTACATCTTGCCTTCTGGCCCTTTGGGGAAGTGAGACAGGAATGAATGTTTTGGGGAGGTTTCGGTCTGGAGGCAGCAGGGATTGGAAGCGCGTAGGAGGGATGACCTCGCAGAGCTGGTGGCATCATCTGGTACCCACGTCAAGATGGGTCTGGGTTTTGTGTCCCGGGAAGTGGAACATAGGTGGCGAAGGACACTAAAAGCCACCTCTCCATTAGATTAGCGATCTCTGCTCTCTCAAAGGGACCCCCCCCCATCAGTAACCCCAGAGGGTCACCTCACTCACTTCCTGGGTGACTAAAAATGCAGAAGGCAGGCTGCAGCTGGCACCAAAGCATGTGATTAATGGCCTCTGCCCCCCTCCACCCTGTTAGGACTAGTTAATTGAGTGGGGGCGAAGCACCAGCTGATGTCAATTTCTTCTGATGCAATTAAGCCTTCTCCAGTCATTTATTAACTGGTGAAATCAACACGGCAGGTTAGCAGCTGGAGGAGAGGGACTGTTGTTTCCTTGTAAACTGTCTAGGACAGCAAGCCTCAGGCCAGGCTGGTGGGAGAGGGAGCCGCTGCAAGGTTGGGGTGTGCATGCAGGGGTTGGGGTGTGCATGCAGGGGTTGGGGTGTGCCTGCAGGGTTGGGGTGTGCATGCAGGGGTTGGGGTGTGCATGCAGGGTTGGGGTGTGCATGCAGGGGTTGGGGTGTGCATGCAGGGGTTGGGGTGTGCATGCAGGGGTTGGGGTGAGGGGGATGAAGCACAAGGACCTGTTGTCTCTGTGCTGATGCCCATTGCCAAGTCCTGACTCTCAGCTGAGGGTCTGAAGAGTCCGTTTTGCCCCAGGTAAGTAACTACAGACTCCCAGAGACGTGTGCGGTCGAAAAGCAACACCTGCAAATCATCAAGGAGAGTCAAAGCCTTGATGTAAAAGGGGTCCTCCACCATGTCACCTTGTCCTTGGTGTGTCCTAAGACCGTGCAGGTCCTTGTGACTGAGACATTCAGGCACAACCCACGATAGGGGCAGCTTCAACGCTACAAGAAAAAGAACAGGGGGCAGGATCCCTGATGATTCTAAATACAGTCAAATTGACAGCGAAGGCTAACCATTAGAACTCCACCCGTTGCTACCCAAACGCGTAGTTTTAAATGCTAGGCCCCTAAAGACTCATTTTCATCTCATAATACAAATGCATTTCCTCTACCTTTAAAAGTTCTCAAGGGCTTTTAACAGTTTTGACACTGTTTAAAAGTTCAAAGTCCCTTCTGAAATGCAAAGCTGTCTTGTTTTTATTTCTCTGAGTGCATGCATGCGTGCTTGCCTGCGTGCTTGTGTGCATATAAGATTGTGCATGTGAGTGAGTGTGTGTGTGTGTGTGTAGGCCAGAAGTTGACACCAGGGATCTTCTTCAATTGTTTCCACCTTTTTTTTTTTTTTTTCCGAGACAGGGTTTCTCTGTGTAGCCCTGGCTGTCCTGGAACTCACTCTGTAGACCAGGCTGGCCTTGAACTCAGAAATCCGCCTGCCTCTGCCTCCCAAGTGCTGGGATTACAGACGTGTGCCACCACGCCCGGCTCCCACCTTAGTTTTTGAGATAGGGTCTCTAACTTGAGCCCAGAGTTTGCAGGTTTGGCTGGTCTAGCTAGCCGCGTTGCTCTAGAGTTCCCCCTTCTACTTCGTAAGTGTTGGGGTGACAGGTAAGCCGTTATAGCTGCCCAGCATTTATCCTGGTGCTGTAGCTACAGACTGAGGTCCTTATGACCTCACGATCAGCACATCACTCTCTGAGTCATCTCCCTCATCTCTCACAAACTCAGAGCTCAACATTTCAGTTGGGTTGGCAAGTCAGCTTGCCCCAAGGGGTTCCTCGCCTCTGTATCTTGTAGGCTGCAGGGGCCCCACCAAACCCTGACAGCTGATCCTCACATTAGCAAAGCAATTATTTTTTTCCCTGTGGGGCCATCTCCCCAGTCCTGGCTGTAGTCTGTTTAATGGTAATGATGGCTTTTATACCTGCCTTGTCTGCAACTTTAAAGTTACCCTCCCTCCTTTCCTTGCCAAACAGCAAGCTTCTCGTGGTTGGTTTCGAGCTATCATATGCATGCTGGGAATTGAATCTGGGTCCTCTGCAAGAACAGCAAATGCTTTGAACCACTGAGTCATCTCTCCAGCCCTCAAGTACTTTTTAAAATCAATGAGATTGAGAAATTCCTCTGCACTCAATTGAATCTCAGTTTCCCCAATGACAATGGTGCTGCCTGCAATCAGCGTGGGGCTTTCTTCCTCTCTGGAGACAACTTTCTCAGTCATATCCAAAATTATTCTTTATTAATGAGTTGGTGTTAACTAGCCCAGTCTAAACTAACCACCACAGGACTTGAACATCTCACTTTTTAGCAGTGGGCAGAGCTCTGAGAAATCAATTAAGAACAGCAGAGGTAAATCAGACTTGATGTCAGTGTAAAGCCCAACCAACTCTGTTTTTGAAGAAGCCCCATTTTGTGCAAGACTGGGGTGGGGGGGTGGGAGGGCTAAGCCCCAATTCCAGGAAGACAGTCACAGAGTCCACCTGAGCAATCATCCTGTGACAACCTGCCCGTAGCAACACCCAGGCTACAACAGCAGGCTCGAGGAACATGGAGATGTCCTAAGACATCCTGCAGAGAACAGATAACCTGAGTATCCTGTTTGTCAGGTGGTTTTGTTCCCGTGTGTTTGGTTCCTGCAGATTACGCCAGGAATGCAGTTTTTAAAATATTAACTTGCTGACCTGTATGGAAATTCCCCCAAGCTTGCTGTAACCATAATAAATATACCCTGAACCCCTAGACCTGGGGCTCTCATTCTAACCTGCTGCAATGGGGATGGTAAGAGACCTTGCTTGAAAGCGTGTAATAAAGACCCTTATGTGTTTGCATCGGAATTGGCTTCTCAGTGGTTTTGGGGGTCCCTGTAACTTGAGCATAACATCAAATATACCTAACAGATATCCATAGAACATTCCATCCAACTACTGCCAAATACACGTTTTTGCCATCAGTACATGTAACATTCTCCATGACAAATCTGATATCACAAGCCACAGAAAATGTCCCAGCAAATTTTAAAAGTTACAGTTCTATTATTCTGCAGGGACAGAAGGGACAAACCCTTAGCCAGAAGCATGGTGACCTTTCCTCTTTTCTACTTTCCGCTCAACTAGTTCAGCTCATCTTCTGAACTGTGCAGATTTAGGGGAACAGGAAGCCGGCAGGTACCCTACTGTTTGGTTGCTACAAGTTTGAGGATCTAAGACAACAACTTGAGCCCTTTAAACAGCCCAGCAGTTAGGTAGTGGTCAAGGCTCTTAGACACTGGCTGTCTCTTCACACGTGAGTGATACTATCTTTACTTGTGGTGTGAAGTGACAAAGGTGAGCTCAAATCTGAGCCTTCATCTGTGGTACGTGGGCCCTACAGACAGAAAAGACCGGCTTAGTACAGGCAGGAATTTGAGACCAGAAGTGACTGTGAAGAAAGTGGCCCTTGAGACAATTTTTTGCAAATTGTCTCATGAGAGCTTTGCCATGGTGGTTTAGGCAAGTCCTGTCTAGCTTTGCAAGTGTGTACGATCAGCTGTATGATCAACCCCTAGCTGATCGTGCTGGAGGATGAGCATGCGAACTCATCTGTCCTTCCGCTTTGTTTTTTTGTTTGTTTGTTTGTTTGGTTTTTTGGGTTTTTTTTGGATTTGTTTCTTTTGAGACAGGGTTTCTCTGTACAGCCCTGGCTGTCCTGTGCTTCTGACCTTTGCTCCCTCCTGCTTTCTGCTCAGTTGCTTCTCTAGGTCCTCTTCTGTCCTCTGCAGATTTGGGGAAGAAGACAAAATGGGAGACACCTTGCTACTTGAGTTGATGTAAGTTAGAAGGGACTGAATAAGCAACTGGAATATAATTAGAGCAGGGGTCTGTGTGCAGTTAGTTTTTAAAAAATATTTGTTGCCAGGTGGTGGTGGCACACGCCTGTAATCCCAGCACTCTGGGAGGCAGAGGCAGGCAGATTTCTGAGTTTGAGGCCAGCCTTGTCTACAGAGTGAGTCCAGGACAGCCAGAAACCCTGTCTCAAAAAAACCAAATCCAAAAAAAAAAAAAAAAGAAAAAGAAAAAGAAGAAGAAGAAGAAAAGAAAAGAAAAGAAAAAGAAAAAAGAAAGAAAAGAAAATCCTGAGAGGACCACTCTGAGGAGACTCGGGGGTAGCTACCAACTGAGCTAGCTAGCAGAAGAGATGGAGATTAGAAAGGTGAGTTTTAGAAAGCTCTTTTATGCATGACTTCTTATTTTTGTGTGTATGCGAATTTCCCCTGCATGACTGCCTGTACACCACATGCATACAGCACCCTAAGAACCCAGGAGAAAGTACTGAGTACCCTGGGACTGGACTTACAGTATGAAAATGAGGACATGGACCCTCCAAGGGATGGTTGAGGAGACAGGTTTTAGTGTAGATATGCCGTCAGCTCAGCCAGAGGCATCTAGAGAAGACCAGTCAGAACTGAGCTATGAGAGGAGGGTGTGTGTGTGTGGGGGGGGGGGCGAGAGAGGAAGAGAAGAGGAGAGAGGACAACCGAGAGGAGTCATGGACCAAGAGGCCAAGAAGGGTGTGGTCAAAATGGCCGAGTTATATAGGCAAAGAAGAAACTGGGGTGAGGGAAGAGAGGCTCAGCCCCTGGGCTGGACAGGCTTAGGGTAGGGGGCGGGGTGAGAAGCTCTGGGAGGAGCCAAGGGTTTTCAGTGAGACTTGTCCCAGGTTTGTTTGGGACCTGACAGTTCTCATACACCGTGTCAGTAATTAAACTGGGCCCTCCGGACTCTGTTCTTCTTTGTAGGTTTTAGTTATAAAGAAGGACTGTCTTTCTAAAGAAAATTAATCAGTAGAAATTACAACTACTCTAGCAACTCTCAAAGATGGAAAGATCCTAATAATTTACGTAAAGGTGAAAAGAAACATATGGTGGGCTAGTGTTTACAAACTTCCTACACTCTGAGTTTGTGTGGATCCTCGGGGCACACATAGACAGTCACGTTCCATCTCTGTAGCAAAGGGAAGGACCAGGAACTAAGGGGATGAACAGGGAGGAGGGACTCTCAAGAAAACTGCTACATAGGAATAATAATTAATAAAGAGGAAGGAGGAAGACACCTGTGAGGAGACGTATAGGTAGAGCCTAAAGAATCAATTAAGATCAATTATACGCACCGAAGGCAGAAAGTCATTACCACAAGTATAATCAAGCCAAATTGTGTGTGTGTGTGTGTGTGTATGAAGATGCAAAGTAGACAGATTTGGCAGGAGATCTGAATGATAAATAACCTTCAAGATACTCGCATTGGCTGAGGTCTCTGCAACCAGCCTCTGAATGCTGCGTTTGCAAGAAGGCTTTCTTAGTCCCACAGATGGGACGATGAACAAATTGAAGCAGAATTTGGTAGTGTCTAAAAAATGGAAAGCTACATCCATCCAACCTGATCCCGGCATTTCCGTTTTTAAGGAACCTGTTCTTCACAGATGCATACATGTAGGGATACTTGCACAAGAACACTGGTAGGATTTGTATAGGTACACATACCACTTAGGAAGGGTGTGTGTCTCAAACGTGTTGTCAGGTAGTTTCATCACTATGCAAATATCACAGAGTGTATTTACACAAAACTAGATGGTGTGGGTCAACTACTTGACCTGAAATCTTTTAGACAGGTTCTTCTAAGCTCAGGCTGGCTTTGAACTTGCTTGGTAGCTGGGGATAATCTTGAGTTCTTGTTTGTTTGTTTTGAGACAGGGTTTCTCTGTGCAGCCTTAGCTGTTCTGGAACTTGCTCTGTAGACCAGACTGGCCTCAAACTCAGAGCTCAGAGATCTGTCTGCCTCTGCCTGGATTAAAGGAGTATATTGCCTACACCACCTGGCCTGATCTTGAACTCTTAATACTCTTGCTTGTACCTTCCAC